>NC_089512.1:65503028-65753028 GCF_036850995.1 Saccopteryx leptura
TAAATTTGCACTTTTATTGTTATTTTCTTAGTCTGCCTAAATGTGTGCAATTTTGCTTGGAATGTACTGTCATTTCCTCTCTGATTTGGATATTACCATTTAAAAGCCAACACCCAGAGTTGGTGGGGTTGCTTTGAGTTATAAGTTTTCCACAGGACTCAAACCAAATTTCACATCCTTGTGACCAAATTTTCACTCAGGAGAGTGATTTCCTGGACTTTGAGTCCTGCTCAGGTACCTGCTTGCCAGCTTGACCCCACGCCTTTTTTCTGGGTTGTTTGTGTTTGGAGTGTGGGATGGTCTAACCCTGCCCTCACACTCAGGCTTTGTCAGCAGTGTGGTGTGGTACAACAACTCCATAGGATTCAGGGTGTATTCATGAAACTGTGGTGACAGATGGAAGGCCCAGTGACTTGTCTAACCCCAGATGGAGGGCAAGAAAACGGTGGCGATTTTGGAAAGGATCCAGAGATAATCAATGAAGTTCGTGAAAGGGTCAGAAATAGGATCATTGTGGAAAGGTTAAAGAAGTTGGAACTATTTAACACAGAGAGAAGAAGCCCAAGAGTGTGTATATATTTGCAGGAGTGTTTTATTGACTTTCTGTACTCAGAAAAAGTGACTGTAAGGAAGGAATGTTCATTCTTTGGCCCTCTAAAAACCTATCATTAGGAAGGCATTAACTGTGGTAGAGCAGGTGAAATTACTGCATGGCATGCTAACATGGCAGTCTTTCAAAGATGGCCAGATTCTAGAAGCGACAACCAAGGAGAAATGTCAGCCTCCACACATGGTGTCAGCCATCCTTGGGGTATACAGCTGGTGACTGGTTTGCAAGTCCTGTTGGAAGCTAAGCAGTGACTAAGATGACCCCACAAAAGTTCCTTACAGGTTGCTGAGGTCATATTTATATTATCTTACTGTGATTGAGTCTTTGAAATTTATTTTTCAAGTGTTTTGATAGGATAATTTTAACTCTCCTGGTATGAGCACTACTGGTCTGGACCATCCCTCATTTACTTAGAACATTAACATAGTAATATAAAGTTTTGGGCTAATTGTTAATCTGTGACATTGTTGTCATGGTGACCAATTAACCTAGAAAAGGAAAAAGAAAGTCTCTTAGCCATAGGCTACTTCTGACTGTCTCATTAATATAAGCTGCCTTGCCTGACCAGTGGGCACAGTGGATAGAATGTCGGCCTAGGATGCTGAGGATCCAGGTTCGAAACCCCAAGGTCACAGCTTGAGCATGGGATCATAGATATGACCCCGTGGTCGCTGGCTTTAGCCCAAGGTTGCTGGCTTGAGCAAGGTGTCACTGGCTTGACTGGAGTTCCCCAGTCAAGGCACTTGTGAGAAACCAATAAGTGAAGAATTAAGGTGTTGCAGCTACAAGTTGCTGCTGCTTATCTCTCTCCCTTCCTTTCTGTCTGTCTGTTCGTCCCTGTGTCCCTCCCTACCCTGCCTGTTACGCATGCACAAAAAACAAACAAAGAAACAAAAAATCACCTTAACAGGGCTGAGGACACTTCTTTAGGAAGAGTGAGGAGGAATTCCTTGTGATAATATATTAAAATCGTTTCTATGTTTTATCAGTCATTTCTTTTTTGAGGGGTCCATCCAACCATTCATTACTTACTTTTGATGCTTCGTCTGTTCGCCCATGTAGCAATTCCTTGTTGATATCCTACTTCGTTCCAGGAAGTGTATAGTGAATGGAGCGGAAGGGAAGAGGTGTCATCTTATCATTACTAGTCTCTTTTTTCCCCTCAAGCTTGTACTATCTGTGGTGTCCAAGTACCCAGTTACCTCCTTAACATTTTTATTTCCTTCTGTATTTTGGGGTTTGGGCTTTCTAGCTCTGCAGCCCACTAAATTCTGTAGTAACATGGGCTTTCTCATTGAAGTTAAATGTTCATTAAATTGTCAAGACAAAATATATCCAAGAGAATAAGTATTACTTAGGAAACACAGATGTTATCATTTGTTACATTGTGTATTGCATTTGGGTACCTTTCTTGTATAGCATTTTATGATGAGGAGAGAGAAGATACCTCTTCCCTTAGCAAACCCGTTATGAGCCCTTCAGATGGTGGAGTATGTCTTCCAGTAGACTCAAGAGTGGGACTCCAGCCACCACACTGTCCAGGGACTTGGCATCCTCACACCTCTGTTGTCTTCTGCACCCACTGCCTCAAGCTATTTTCTCAATGGAAGAGGAAGAAAATTGCCTGAAAACAATCCAGTCCCGATAAGATTCACATAGCATAACAAATGCTTGTTTGGACAGTGCTTGGACTGTCATTTTAGCAAGAATCTTCTGTTTGATTAAATAGTTTCTCTGTTAAGCATTGAACAAAATGAAATGTATGTCATAACAGATATAACTAGATGATGACAACTTTTCTTGACTGAATATCATTAAAGATATACATTTATGTTCTTTGTATTCCTTTGAATGACAGAAGTTGACAAATATCTGGGGAATTTGTTTTGTAGTGAAAAGTTAGGCAGCTTACCCCTGTTCGGATGTTCCCAGGCCTAAGACCGAAACAAGGACAGGCCAGAAAGGCAAGAGAACTGGGGTTGCTGAGTGGGGTGGGGGGGAAAGGGTCGCAGGTCTAAGGGATGAGCTGGCCTCTGTGAACGACAGGCAGCTGTCCCAACTTGCTAATAGTTATCAGCTTTATAAATGTTTACCTTTATCTGCCTAACATGTTGCTTAGATCGATTGAAGGACGGATTTGTTCATTTACTCACTTTTTGAGTACCACCACCATTTTAAGTCCTAGCCAGTATGAGTGAAACTACCCTGTGGAGCATTCACTGTGTATATGAATGTAAGATTTCAGTACTATCTTTTTTTTTTTTTTTTTTTTTTGAGAGAAGGGGAGATAGAAAGACAGACGTCTGCTTACGCTTTGACTGGGATCCACCTGGCAACCTCCTTCTGGGGCCGATACTTGAATCAACAGAGCTATCTTCAGTGCTGAGGGCCAACACTCGAATCAGATGAGCTCCCTCAGTGCCCAGGCCAATGCTCAAACCAGTCAAGTCACTGGCTGCAGGAGGGGAAAAGAGAGAGAAGGGAGAGAGGAGGGGAAAAGAAGCAGATGGTTGCTTCTCTTGTGTCCCCCTGACTGGGGACGAACCTGGGATGTCCCCATGCTAGGGGAAGCTCTATCCACTGAACCAACCAACAGGTCCTCAGTACCATCTTAAATGACACAAAGCAGAGGGTTGTGAGCCCTGCTTGGGGAAATGGAGACTAATATTCAGAGGAAGGCTCTGGGGTTAGACTGCTTAGGTTTGGGTCCTTATTAGCCCTTCTGTCTTAGGCACCATTAAACACCCTGTGCCTAGATTTTTCCACTTTCCTAGTGGACATAATATTGGTATCCACTTCATATTCTTATTTTGAGGAAGACAATGGCAACTCTAGGCAGACTTTAAGAAATACCTATATATGATAACTCATTTGGTCCACACATGATATAAAACCCTACAATGTAGGTACTGTTATCCCATGTTTCAGACAAGGAGACTGAGGTTTAGATGTAAAGTGATTCAAATGAGGTTATGTAAGGAGAAAGGGCAGAGTGGAGCATGGGCACCAGGCAGTCTGTAAGTCAGTCCTCGTAAGTGCCACCATTATAATATATAACCAAGGGTCAGGCTTCCTCGCGCAAGTGACCATTGAACTGAGATAGGAGAGGTCTCTTGCTTGCTTTCATTCGTCCTCCAGCTCTGGAAGATAGAAAGGTAAAGCAGGGTCACTGTATATGGAGAAGGACCATTTCTAAAGAGCCAGGTGAGGAAGATATAGCATTGTTTGGTGTCTTAATCTTACAGTTCCCAGGAGCCAAAGGCATCCTGGCCCCATTCAATTCCCTAAAGAGGCCAAGATGCAACAGTAGTAACTTGGCCTGTGATCCACCCACCCTCTTCCCAGGAGGAGCCTTCAGAGATGACCAGTTTATGCTATCATCTGTGAGCCCCATGCAGTATGAGCAGGGCGTTCCCTGGACATGCTGGTCAACCGCTCCTGGCTTTTAGACCTGTGGGTAATCACATGGTTTTCAAAAATAATGTACCCACTTCCAGATTGGTAAACTGCGAGCCTCTGTAGAAATGTATGCTTGGTGCCAATGATAAGTATTCCTCAGGGAGGACCCTGCTTACCAGTTCTTGGCTCCTTGACATCGTCAGCACTTCATTAAAACAATGTCTGAGCTTCTGGAGTGTCTGTTATTGGTTCTAGACTTTCGCCACCTGTATCATATGTAGCCAGACAAAGCCTCAGGAAGAGGGTTAGTTGAATAGAGTTGCATTTAGGGGTCAGGACTCAGTAACAACAGTCACTCTTGTGTTTACCTCTATGCCTTTCATCTGGGCATCACAGAGCATTTTATAGCCAAATGAAATCACAACACCCCTGTGAGGTTAGAGGTATGAACCTCATTTCTCATGGGGAGAAAGCAGCCTAGAGAAGCTCGGTGTCACCATTCACTTGGTGCCCGGGGAGAGCCAGTCACAGGTGGCCCCTGACCATGGGATGTGTTTTACTGACAGCCTTTCCTGAGAAGGACCCTGAAATACCCTGAACCCCCAGCCACCTATCAGGTGGGGGCTCTCTCTTCCAAAGGTGACCTTCTGGTTGAGATTCTCATCTCCCCCTGCAGTGTGTTCTGAGATCTGAGAGTGGCCGAGTCACAGAAAGGGACTTCCAGCAGAAAGGGACCCCGAGGAGCAGCTTGGGCTCAGGTGGCACTGGGGTTTGAGGCAGGTACCTCTCAGGTGAAAACACGCAATTAGTCATTCGTTTGGGAGTGACCAGCCTGTTGTGCCACCTAGAGCAGTAAGCTCAACTCACAGTGTTATTTAGGACCCCTAATTTGGACCAGCAGAAACTACATCACATACAGATTTGAAAACATGTTGTGTTGACGGGTTTGAATTTTCTGTCGTTGGATGATGGGAACACAGTGGAACTGAACAATTTATTCTGAGATAAGGCCAGATTTCTAACACAGGTGAAATGGTTTCCCTGTCACATTTTAATTGATTTTTAAATCCTGTGGAGGATTTGGTTGAAGAAACTCTGAGATTTCGGTTGTACATAAATAGGGTCTCGCCTAGTATACTATGTTTTGGCAACTTAAATGGTCCCTGGAACTTACTGGGAGAACTTCCCCCATGGACTTGGCCTGTCATGAGGGCATGATTATATAAGGCTGTGTTTGCCTCTGAAAGGCTAGAACACTCCTAAGGCAGGTGGAAGGTGGTGTTTGAAGGGAACCATATTTTGTTTTTCTCTGGAAATTCTTGAGCCTATTCTGTGACAAGAACATCTAAACAGAGTAACCAGATTCCACCTGCATGACTTGCATAGGTTTATACATTCTTCTTCTTCCCCTACTTTCAAACAAAATCACCAGTGATGCTGTTTCTGGGAGTATTGCAGTTCCAGCCGTCTCCTGGCAGGTCAGTGTGCTTCGTGCAGTGTGCAGCGGCCAAGGAGGCCCGGTTTTGTGTGGCACACATCCACAGACCACCCTGGGGAGTCTCCAGCCTGTTGCTGCCTCTGTCAGTGGTGCAGTGTTTAAGGAAGACCCTGTGAGGGGGAGGCCTTCTTAGCAGCAGATTGTTGTGATACCTCCCACTGTCTAAGGGAGGGAGGGCCCATTTCTTTGAAGAAGGACAAGAGCTCGCTTTAGCCACTTTGTGAATCCCAAGCTCAGCCGGTTCCCCCCTGGATAGGATTTCTTTGACTCTGTGATGCTACAGCCCTGTGGTCACTCTTTTTAGGACTGGTGTCTACCCACAGAACCTGCAAGTGCCTGCCCTGTCGCGTGCGGGGACCACAAGTGCTTGTTTCTGTGTAATTTGCCGACCTGTGTTTTTAGATGTGATGTTACTTTGACTTTTTACACGGGATGAGAATATGATCATCAACCCACTTCATTTTAATATGAAACAAAAGCCATTGTGACTGAAATAGAGAGTTCAGTGTGACTCACTCTGCCATAAAATGTGCTTTGTACATAAAGTTCCAAGAGATTTATAACTTTTAGGCACCATTTTATTATACTTAGTGGTGATTATACTCAAGAGTGGACAAAAGCCTCTTAGGCTCCCAGCAAATAAAAGTAACACCTCCTTCTTTCCCCCAAAAACAACTTCCAAGCATTTAGGTCCAAAGTCACAGACTCCTAGATGAAGCTGTGTTGTGCATCTCACTTGCTGGACCAGCCGCACCCCACGAGCCTGTCAGGGTGGCTTCCAGCAGTCGAGGCTGTGCTATTAGGTGAGGGCAATTTGATTCTCCATTTGATTCTTTTAACAAGAGGCGGCGTCAGATCAAATTCAGCTAAGCTTACAAGGGTGTCACTGAAAATGATGGATTCTTCCAATTCTCAGTGTACAGTATAAAAGTTTTATTTTCCCCTTTCTTTATTTTAGGTTGAAAATGTCTTGGACTGATTGTACTGTTGACAATATATATTTCAAACACGCTCGCAATGCCCTCTGCTGTAATTGAAACTTCCAAAAATGAGGCCCTGGCCGGTTGGCTCAGCGGTAGAGCGTCGGCCTAGCGTGCGGAGGACCCGGGTTCGATTCCCGGCCAGGGCACACAGGAGAAGCACCCATTTGCTTCTCCACCCCTCCGCCGGGCCTTCCTCTCTCTCTCTTCCCCTCCCGCAGCCAAGGCTCCATTGGAGCGAGGATGGCCCAGGCGCTGGGGATGGCTCTGTGGCCTCTGCCTCAGGCGCTAGAGTGGCTCTGGTCTCAACATGGCGATGCCCAGGATGGGCAGAGCATCGCCCCCTGGTGGGCAGAGCGTGGCCCCATGGTGGGCGTGCCGGGTGGATCCCTGTCGGGCGCATGCGGGAGTCTGTCGGACTGTCTCTCCCTGTTTCCAGCTTCAGAGAAATGAAAAAAAAAAAAAAAAAAACTTCCAAAAATGAGATGTGCTTCAACTTTTAAAATATTTGTTATGGCCTTAAAAGCCCTCATTCCTCTAGTGTAGGTAAATGCCTTGCTAATATCAAGAAGATTGGACCTGATTTATTATTTTAGGATCTACTAGCATATTACCTTGCTGCTTAAATTCTAATGGCTAAAGGTGTTGTAAAAAATCAGCTTTTATTTCTTATGAAAATTGAAATCACTTAATGTACAGATAATTATCTGATTCCTCTGAAATCATACATGTTTTGGTGTGTGCATGTTTTGCCTTTATTAGGAACATGGAAAGTAATGTTTCATTTTAACCCAGTGCATGAATATGGGGGCTAAAATAATTTCCTATTGAGTGGGATACTTATTTGCAATGATGACATTTTAAAAAAATATCTATTACATGATGGACAAAGATGAGGAGCAAGATCACCTTCAAGCATTCTGTTTGCAACAGTTACAAAAATCTTTCTTACTTGGCGGTAGAAGGAAGCTCTGTGGGGGAAGAACTAGATCCCTTCATTGTTCCTCTGTAGGGAGAATTTTTACACCTTGTCTAGTATTTAAATAATTCCTAACTGCTAGATGTCCATCTGTATACCCTTCCTGAGTCTCTAAACTAGTGAATGAAGCATGACCTTGTAACTTGCTTTGTTTATGCATCTGTCAGGACAATATGTTATCTTCCCTTAAAAATGCAAATGTCTCCTTGCAATACAGAGCTCTTCAGTCAACAAATAAATTGAGGTAAAGACTGTACCTAATACCCATTTAATTTAAATTCATTTTATAAACATAAAGACGCCTTTTAAGAGAAGCTTTAATTCCTACTAGCACCTTGATTTGTGGTTGCCATGGAGAATCAAATCTGTCATTTGACAAGAAAAGTCACCCATTTATGACAGCACTTTATCTTGTCTCTCCAGGGGAAGAAAATGTCAAAAGTGAGAGCAGAAAAAAAAATATATAAAGCCTTGAAACACCAGAATTTCTTGATTTCATTTTTATTACTCAGCTATCATATCCTTTCTGATAATAGCAACTTGGTGAAAATAAATAATGTCCCTACAGTAAAATCAAATATTTCCTATTGGAATGGACAGGGCTCTTTGTGGCTGTCAGTGCTGTGAAGTCTGGCGAGGAGTAGTGTTATTAGATAAACCTGCGGTGCCCAAATCCCATTTTCTTTTCATTATAGTGTCAAAATAATTATACCTGTGTAATTTGGGTAAGAAATTGCAGAATAAGTAAAACGGTCCATTGCAAGAGATTGCTTTGCGCCTGTGTTCCTTACAGGGTGGGGTTTCTACCAGCTAAAGAAACAAATGCTGGGGGAAAGATATTTTCATTTGAATAAAGATGTGGAGTAGGTCTTCCATATTATTTGCTAAGTGGGTAGGTAAATGCTGTATGTACTCTGTTACTTTTTTTTTTACATACTTATTTTACAAATCAGTGTAAAAAGGCAGAATATTTCATCTTGTCATGAACTGGGATATTATATTTCACCTAAGATTAAAAAAATATTTCATTTGTTCTGAGCCAGGCTTGTTTTGGTCTTTTGAAAATGGAGTTGCACTTTTAGAGATTAAAAATATTTAAAAGTTCTGATCCAGAGATGACCCATTGATTATTTATAGCTTGCCATGCACCCGTGTAATGTGTATGTAAGAACTGTGTGTGTAGACACATATGTGTTTGAAAGATGTATGCCTGCCTGCTGCATTCATGGTTAAACTCTGACACGTTTTTAAGATTTGCATTGCATTAAACAAAAATGTTGGCGTTCTGCTCCGATAAGCACATGAAAATAATCTGGGCTGCATCTTTCTCGAGGGGCACTGGTTTTGATTGTTGGAGTGTTATACAGCTTGATGTGGTTCCGAAGTGAAGTGATCTTGAATCTATGAGATAGCATTGTAATAGCAAGCCCTTTAGTGAAGGTTTCGTGTAAATGTCTGACTGGTAGGGAAGCTGGTTTCTGGAACAGTTGTTTTCATGAGATTATGAAAATGGAGAGAAAAGAAAGGGCTGAACTCTCATCTTCCTGAAATTGGCACATGGCGCTGGAGCCGGAGCCAGTGCTTGCTGGGGACTGCTCTGCGGAGCATCCAGCCCGGTTCCCGGCCTGCACTCGTGCCCAGGCTTTGCAGCAGGCTCGGCTGCTAACAAGAAGAAAATGGGGAGAAGGAGTGGCTCTGACTAGGGGCAAACAAGCCTACCAATAAATAGCAATAAAAACATATCTTCACAGGAGTATTTTTTGATTGCTTTCATTGTGCGTGTTGGGCAAACAGCATATTTTTAGCCAGTGGTTGAACCATTTCTCCTGTTTGTGTGCTGGGAGTTCCCAACTGCCTAAACACGAGACATAGTACACTGCAGTGTGCTTTGAGGGCACGTGCACGGAGTCCATCTGCGCAGGCCCTTAACCGGAAGCAGTCCAGCCTTGGTAACATGCGGGCTCTTTAGTCTTCTACTCTGATAAAGTTGTTACTCTGATTTCAGGGAGGTGAATGTGAAGATGCCGCTAGTTCCCGGTCAGGACTCAGATCTTTTTTGTTATTGCTGAGGACATTTGATGTATTACTGAGGGAGAATGTGCCCACACCAATTGATAATGAAAATGTAGTATTGCTTAGTAGCTGTGATTTGCACAGATTCCAGGACTCTGTGCACGGCAGCATTTCAGGTTTGCTTGGATCCGGTGCATATGAATATATTAGGCAGGCTTTTATTTTATTGGGGTTTTTTAATTTTAAAATTGTATTTTCATTTTTTATTGATGTAACTTTCTGTGATTTCTATGAATTTGTGTTTTTTTATCTTTTTTATTTTATTTTTTATGTTTCATGGCACAGACTAGCAAAGACATTTCAGAGCATGGTAGAGATGTCTGAGCGAGGGAGCGTTCGTCCGCCCTGCCTGCCCGTCTTCACACTAGCGCGAGAAGCTGTGCTGCGTGTTCCGCTTTCTTTCAGGATCAGTGACACACGTCCCCGATAAGTTGCCAGGGCGGTCTTTTTCATATGGGCCACTATTTTTTAGTAATAACCTACAAATACTCTTTCTTCAAAAGTAGAGCTACTGATATTAGTTGCTCTAAATATTTTACAGGGAAAAAGAAAACCCTGACTGAGGCTCCATGGGTTGGTTTAAGAGGACTGTCCAGCAGTTCTACACTTAGCATATTTAGCACGTGCTGTATTTCAGTCACTGTGTAACTTAGATCTTTTACAATATCTCTGTGAAGGAGGAACTGCTGTAATTCCCACCTTTCAGGGAAAAAACTGATGTTGAAGACAATAAATGCACTGTCCTGAGTCCCAAAACTAGTGTATAGAGGAGCTGGAATTTGAACAGTCTCTTTCCAAGGTCTCCAAGGGAAAAAAGAGCTGAGGCTCCAGGGCTCACGTAAAATAAATTTTGGTCACTATTGTGATGCCATCAACTTGTACCTAAAATATCAGCTCAATATAATGGTGAACACTCACATCTGAAAGATTAAGTTTATCAGAAAAACCGGCACCTTCTGTTGAATGTATCTTCTTTGCTTCTGCAATAATGAAAGTAACAGCAAACCTTATTTACATTTCAGAAATAATTTCCTCAAATTTCCTGTTTTGCCAGACTTTTGTGTCCCCATCTTCCTCTGTGAGGCTGCTGCTCGCGGGCGTGGCTGTGCGGCAGCCGGCAGCCTGCTGGTGCTGCGAGGCCTGGGCCGCCGCCTCCCGGACACTGGAGCGTGGCCGGGCAGCGGCTGCTCCTGCCACGGACCCCGACTCCTTCCCCTCGGCTCCATGGGAACTGATGCCCATGCTTTTGGGGGAGCCCTCTGTCCAGTTACTTTACCTGAAGGCTTGCTTTATTTTATAGTCTAATTATAGTCATATTTTAATCACTTAATTGAATGAAAAAGAGTACTTTGCACCAAGTAAAACAGTGGTGATTTTAAAAAGTTTCGTTTTTCAATCACTGTTTACATTCAGTATTATTTTGTACTAGTTTTAGTGGTACTGTGTAGTGGTTAGACAGTCAGGTACCTGCCAGAATGACCACCCGGAAATTTCTAGTACCCACCTGGCACCGCACATAGTTATTCCATTCTCCATGCTGTGCTCTGCATCCCTGTGACTGTGCTGTAACTGCCAATGTGTGCTCTAAATCCCTCCCCTTCTCCCCCAGCCCCCAGCCCTCCCTCCGGCAGCCCTCGGTCTGTTCTCAGTATCTGGGAGTCGGTCTGCGTTTTGTTTGTGCACTGATTTAAACGGTGGTGTTTATTAAACTGTTCTTACATCTCCCTGCACACGTGCAATGGCAGATAAGGCATAACTTTGAAATGGGGCTCCCACCACGTGCCCGCCTGTAACTTTGCTAATAATAGCACTTTTCTCTTTTAGGTAACCTGTATCAGGGAAATTGAAACTGTTGGAAGTGCACCCTTTAAAATAGTTTGCCTCTTCATAGGAATAAAGGCCATGTGGCTTCTCCTCCAGATGTAAAATTTGGATCTTTAAAAGCATGAAATGAGAGGGGGACTCAGAGGCAAATGCATTTCCCTCACATTGTAATTAGTTAATTCTTTAAAATACCACCCTATCCAATATTTAAGAGTTTTCATCATTCGTTTTATCCAGGTTGCATCAAAAGTAATGTTTTCTTAAACGTTTAAGTGAGTTTCTATTGAGGATCCCTTTGAGAGCTAATTTTAAGGTTTTCTTTAATTAAAAGGAAAGGGAGGGCATTTAATGACTAAAAGCTAACATATAACAGCTTATTTATAGCTACTTTTTAAATCAGTATTTTCGTAGACACAGTATTAGAAGTAAGTAGAAAAAATACTATTAAAATAAAAGAAGTAAGGAGAGCTCTTGCATTCTCAAGCTGGTCTGTTTCTGTTTAGAGGTGCCAGGACCCAGGGGTGTGTCCTCAGTGGTGTGTTTCCCGTACTGCAGATGGGAGACGTGTGCTCATGCAGACATTTCCACGCTGCCTGTCATCTTATGAAGGTTGAGCACTAAGCGTGTGTGTGTGCGTGTTTTACTGAGAATGCACACATTTGCCTTAACAAAGTGACTAACTGATTGTAAAGAGATGTGTATCATTCGTAAGAATTCCAGAACAGTGCCTCGGCCCCATTCATTCTGTGCCATATACAAAGCCAGGACTGCTTTTTGAAGTTTTTGCAAATTACATATTTGCAGTATGTTTATCATGTTAGTTGTGGATTGAAAACAGCCCATCAGCTCAGCAGAAGGAGAGACACATTTGAAGGTATTCAGTGATAATCCAGCCAGAGTGTGGACAGCAGGACTACCCAAGTACTGGTGATTTGTTTCGGTGGGATTCAGAAATGTATGTGTGTGTGTGTGTGTGTGTGTGTGTGTGTGTGTGTGTGTTTGTATTAGATTTTATTTATTCATTCTTATAGGAGAGAGAAAGAAGGGGGGAGGAACAGGAAGCTTCAACTCCCATAGATGCCTTGACCAGGCAAGCCCAGGGTTTCAGACGGGCAACCTCAGTGTTCCAGATCAATGCTTTATCCACTGTGCCACCACAGGGCAGGCAGAAATCGGTATTTTTTAAAAAGCTCTTCCGATGAGTCAAATTTAGGTATTATAGACTTTTTATCTACGTTATGGAAGTCAGGAGATCATCCTTACACCATCAAGGACAACTGGATGAAAATTCTTGTAGAACAGGATCCGTTGTCCCTTGGTGTACAGAGGGACCAGGTGTGGGTTTTGTTAAAATGCAGATTCTGATTCAGTGGAGCTGAGGTGGGGCCTGGGACCTGGCATCTTTGATAAACTCCCAGGTGGTAGCAGATGCTGCTGGTCCAGGCTACACTCAGAACACCGGGGTTCACATATATATATATGTGTGTGTGAGAGTTTTTGAAAAGAAAGACTTTGAAAGCAACTCTGGGTGTTTTGTCTCTGTGGTTTTCTGTTGAACACCTCTCTCTCTCTCTCTCTCTTTCTCTCTCTCTCTCTCTGCCTTGGCTTCAGGGTACAACTATGTCTCTGAACATTAGGAGCATTTTCAGAAAAAGTGAAGGTTGATGCTTCTCCTGTGTGTGGAAGCACAAATGTTCTAAATTAGTCCCAGCAGCCTGGCTCTGATTGCCCTGTAGGAATGCTATTCCCTCCACTGGACAGAGGGGCAGTTAACATTCTTGTGAGCCACTTTCTTTTACCCCCTTATGGCTATTGTTATGTAACAAAGCAGAAACAGTGTAGCTCTAAACTCCAGGCTCACTACAGAGGAACTTTTGCAAAGGGAGGTGGGAGAGGTAACAGTGTAGCTCAGGGTTTTCCTGCTAACACCTAAGTATTGACTTTGTAAGGGAGTTGACAGCAGAAGAGGTGGTTTGGTGGAAATAGGCTAAGTCACACCAGCTCTCTTTCAGAGTGCACCCCTGTGGACTTGATCTGTTCCTTCTAAGCACAAATGTCTGGTTCTTAAGGAGATTTCAGGACTTTCTGCATGTAAAGGGGTGAGCTGTGTCTTTACTTGAAGACTTTATATTTTGGACTGCGGAAGGCAGAAGCTATTAGGAAGCTGGTGTCTCAGTTTGGTACATATTTGTGAATTATCTTTATGCTTGGGCTTTTAGGAAGAGGAACGTGACCAGTGGGCTCAACTCTAAATTTCATCAGCATTTTGAGCATGCTGTTTCTTCAGTGAGAATAAGATTCTAGGTCCTGAAGGTGATGTCACCTCAGTGACTTTGGACCAGATCCCTGAGCTGGGGCTGGGAGGGTTGGTTTCATTTGTTAAAAAGCAAGAGTTAGACTCAAATGGGCTTTGTAAGTCCACTAGCATCGTATATTCTTTGCTCCTTGTGTTGAAAACCTATTACAACTAACTCTTACTCAGTGCATAGGCTGTTTGGGTCACACTGAGAATCTCCTTTGCTGTTAGGATAACCGAGGCAACCAGTTCTCAAAATATGCAATTGCACATATCATTCAGCTTGAAGAATGTATCTGATAATTCATGTTTTGACCCAATAAACTCCCTTGCCTAGTAGACATTCAGAAATTGGGAGTTGGTAGGGCTGAGGTTGGGAGAAACCCTACTTTATTCTTAGTATCTGTGTTTGGCTGGCTGGTCTTGGAATTTAGTATGTTCTCCTTTCTTAGAAAGCTAGGAAGCAGACATTGTGGGGACATTTGCTCCCACATCACTGAGTGGGATGGAACTGTAGAATTCTGGTACTAGAAGTAACTTGAAGCTGCTGTAGTCCAGGAGTCTCAAACTCAAATTGTTATGGGGACTGCATAGGGAATTTAACAAACTACAGAAATGATCCCTGAAAGTATAGTTTTTGCATAGGGAATTTAAAAGAAGAAAGCCAGTTGGGTAGGTAAAAGGAAGAGACGGACCCCATTGCTGCCCAAGCCCTTTCCACTGCTTCTTTGTCAAGTCTTCTGAATTCTCTAAGATGCCAAAAAAGCAGAGTGGACTGGAGACTTTTCATGTTACCCATTGGGATTCCACTGAGTAAAAGAGGAAGGAAGGGAGGGAGGCAGATCCGTGGAGTACATTTCCATTTTCTGGGAACACCAACGGATTTTGTCAGCCATTGAAAAGCTATCAAACAATAACATTTCACTGCAGTTGACTTGTGAGGGAGGCTGGTGCTCCTGCTCTGTGGCCATCAAAGGATGATGGATCTTGACCAAAGCAGTGTCCACATTAAAAAAATGTATGCCTCATCCCTGCAAGTTGAGCCCTCTCAGATATTAAAATGTAACAAGAGCCTCCTTTGGGTCAGTAAGCCGGAACTGATTTATCCCAGAGTAAAATTCTAGAAACTCATCCATTATTGTGCCAATTCTGAATTGTCCCTATCTTGCCCTGCTGGTTTTTCAGATCGATCTTTGTTAATTAAAAAAAGAAAAGAAAAGGATATTGTTGCATGCAAATCATGTGAGTTTTCAAGCATTTACCTACGCACATAGCTGCCACAGAATGTACAGAATATATACCTTTATACCTGCCCTTTTGCTTGAGGTTAACTCAGTATTTAAACTCCTGAGTATTTAATCTTCAGACTAATTTCTGTACTGTGTAAGAGGTTTCTGCACACAAGAGCTTTTCATGTTCCCTTTGATGACGTTTCAGAAGATATAGCTTTGTAAGTTTAGAAATGGATATAAGTTCATCTTTGAGGGGTCCAGGGTGTTTAATTTTAGAGACGTCACAGGTAAAATTTTTGCGTTTGCACATACATCTTTACCTGTTGCCCAGCTGTCACATGAGGTGTGTGACCATGTGCATAGGCGATGCTCACCTTCATGCACGAGAGAGGTGTAACTGTTTTCTCTCGGAAAGCTGCCCTCACAGGCTACTGTCTTATCACATACAGGAGTCACCTGAAGGTAGCTGGGACATAGCACACACATATTTATTTGTAATTTTAACAATTTCTCTTCTACCGAGGCCATTTTTTTTCTATTTTACAATAAGTGGGTAAATTATCAATAGTACCTACACAGATGTGACCCAGTATAGTCCTCCTTTATGGTTCTAGTATGTTATCTTCATTATTTTGCTTGTTTTTAAAATAGGAGTGGCCACTTGCTGTGTTGTCCCAGTTTTAAGAAGCCAGTACACCCCTGACGATGTTTAACCACCTCTCTGCCCTACCTGAGCTTATCTGGAGCATCTCCAAACTACTAGTGTTTTAATTACTCTATTGTTCATCAGGTTAAATCGTGTTTAATTGTCTTTGTGTTTTGTCTTTGTTGATAAAAGGATTATTGGGGGTATTTTTTTTAAAGCCCATTTAAATGAAGCTCTATCATTTAAGACACATATAGAAATTCTTCAACATGTCTTTCTTGCCAGATGTCTTTCTCTTTTTCTCAAGCTTTCTGAGAATAAGTAGCGCCTGTTGAGGTTTATCTTTGCTTTTCTACGCTCTAGCCCCCTGCTTAACATTTGAGCACATTGGAGTTGCATTTCATTGGGTTTTCACAATCCTTTTTTAAAGGGACTGATCTGTTAACATCTCTCTGTTTAGATCTAACAGTGTTCTTCCATACAAAGAAGTGCTTCCCGGTCTTTCTGGCCAGCCAGTAAGTGAATGATTTCAGGCCTGGTGGGCAACACTTGTGTCCATGCGTAACGCGGCCCGACCACAGTAGTAGGCAGCTGCATGTAATTTTGAACTCCACTCATTGAACTGTAATAAAACAATATAAGCACTGCTTGGGGGGAAGATTGGATGCAGTTATCCTTACACAAGGCTTGGGCATATGAAAGCAGTACTGGCTGACAAGAGAATTTTGAGATTTGATTTTGATTGAATTGCAGAATTGAACAGGCCAGGAATGTCGGTGGAAGGCTAAACGCCTGTAGTGCCATAAAGTTTTATTCATGTGAGGCTTTCCAATATCAAGTAGATGGATTATGGAAAGGGTGTCAAGGGACATGAAATGGAAGTGCCCAAAACCCAGAATGTAGGCAGGAGGTGTAAATTACTTCTTGCTTACTATATAATTGCGTCTCAAAAGAAAGTGAGAGAGAGAATATTCTATAAAATTGTTTATTCTTCCCTCTCTTTAAAGAAAAGAATGACCAGCTCATCATATCACTCATTTTATTCCTCCAAGAGAAGTTGAATTTAACAGAATTTAAATAGGAGCTTTTTCTTACGCCACTCTTTAATTTTGTTCAAAATTAGCACAGGGTGATAAGCTTTCCTGAAAAGAGAGAACTAAGACACATCACAGTGTTATCGATTCCATGAGCTATCATGTTCCGAAGCAGGAGAGAGGCACGGGTTCACACATCCTAACACACTGACTGGCTTCCTAGCTCGGCAGTGCATGTGGAATCCTGCAAACATTTGCACTGGACAGCTGATAGCAAAACCCGTGTGGCTTTGGAAGTGGCATTCATCAGTGGTGAGCTAATAGTTCTGTGGGGAAGTTATGCAGAAGGCTGGGATGGGGAGAGCCACATTCATTCTATCTTCTGTCCTGGTCCTTCATCCGTGTGCGAGGTTTCTGCCCAGATCATCAATGAAGCCTATCTCAGCATTGCCAGCGTGGAGGTAAAGAAACACTTGTAATTTTTCGGTTTTGAATCTCTTTGTTTAGCATTTCTGACCAGAGTGGTTTCAGTTTAATAATCAAAATTAGGAATGTATACACTTTAACACTTGCCTTGCAGGTGTGAATTTTCTTTGCCCTTCTCCTACTTATTGTTCTAATGTATTATGTATTTAGAAACGTGTATTTGTTAACGAGGCTATGTGAGGTTAAAACAGAAAACCAGAAAGGAAAATGTGAACATTGAGGGCCTTATATTTTTAACTAAGCTCCTCTTTCCTTAATGCTCAGTTTGAAAGAAATGGCAGGCCTTAAGCTCGCCTCTCTGAGATTTGGAAGACTTCTTAAACCCCAAGTTCTATATATCTATGTTAGGATATAATGAGATAACCTTTATTATTGTTCAGTTTTTCTAAAAATAAACTCTATGAATATTTATCTAATCAAACAATGATTCATTTACAAGCAGCCCTTGGAAAGAAAAAGGAGTTATCAATCTGAGTGATCAGGTGGCATGATCCATAGTTGTCCCTTTTAATTTTAAGTTGCAATCCCTCTTCCTTTAAGATTTAGGCAAAGTGATAGTTTTGAATGGGATTTTCTGCTGTTTTGGAATTAATCCAAATTTGCATGGGAGTGGACAGGAAGAGGTTGTTTAGAAAATGCTCACAAAGTTGCAAAGGGCTGCCTTTAAACTTGGTAAGACTAGAGGAAATTATCCTTTGCCTAGGCTGCTTCCAGCCACGAAGTTCTGGTCTTGAAGGCAGAGATCTGTTGTAATGTTACCCATCAATTTATATCTTGGTGCCTGGTTGCAAGTTACTGTCATACATACAAGTGCCTGAAAATCACAGCTTGCTTTCATCTCTTTTTAACAGTGGACTAGGGAGAGGAGAGCAAGAGCCTAGGGTGTGAACTTTAAGGAGGCACTCACCCTTAGTTGCTGAGCTTAAATTTAGATGACTGAGAGGGAGAGTGCCTCCTTAAATTTTACACCCTCAGCTCCTTGCTTACTTTCCCATTGTTGAGCCTAGCTGACACTTTTGGAAGGCTGTGTTTGGTCTGCATTTTTACAATCGTAAAAAGAAAATCCTTGACATAGTGAAGCACATCCACCTCTTTGCTATTTCTGCAACCTTCCCTGTTTTTCTTACCAAAATTTAAAAAGGATGAGAGTGAATGTGATTGTACAGTATTGTTTGATTACTGTTCCCATTCGGCTTCCCCAAATTGGCAGACATTCTGTGTCTGAACTGAAGAGAAGCTTGCATCAGGTCTGGTCATAACATGTATTCTTTTCTTTGATCCCATGGGAGCTAGGTTTGACGTTGGCTAGAGAACTTAGCATGCCACATGCCTGAGTAAGTTGTACAGTTGCAAGTGCCCTTCATTCAAAAGACATGTGCTGGCATCACCAGGTTGAAGTTTGCTAGGCAGTTTCGAAGGATTAATACTTGGCAACTATTTGGCTCTGAAATTATAGAAATGGTAATTTGGTGTTCAAAGCAAAGAAGTTAAGTTTGTACTAGCCACTTAACTGGGGACAATGAAGCACTTGACAAAAACGACTTTTGTTTCAGACATTGCAGCCACCACCTACCAGTTATGGATATCTTGTGAAGAGCTCTCCTCAGATTGCTTCGATTGGATCCTCATGAAGAAGTGAGAGCATTTGCCCAAGTTCACAGCTCAGAAAAACAGAGCCTAACCCTTGAGATCTTTTTTTTATTATTCATTTTAGAGAGGAGAGGGAGAGAGAGAGAGAGAGAGAGAGAGAGAGGAGAGACAGAGAGAGAGAAGGGGGGGAGGAGCTGGAAGCATCAACTCCCATATGTGCCTTGACCAGGCAAGCCCAGGGTTTCGAACCAGCGACCTCAGCATTTCCAGGTCGAGGCTTTATCCGCTGTGCCACCACAGGTCACGCCCTAACCCTTGAGATCTTAATACTGATGCTCTCATCCACTGCATAACCCTTCCACTTGCTGTCTAGGGATGTTATTACAGGTGTGCCTGCCTTTGGAAGAGGTACCAGAATTTCCTCAAGTATTGCTCATACCTCACAAGTCAGCAGCCTTCATTTGCAGAATGGTTAAAGCACTAAGTGCCCATACTAAGTTTTTGCAGACTTAATGGGGCAGAATTTTGTACATTTTCTATGTGGAAGCCATTCAAAGAGGAGTGTGTAAGGGAAGAAAGGCAATGGGAATCCTTAACTCTGGTCGGGGAGAGAGATCTCCTGACAGAGCTGAGGCAACAGTCAGTCACTGCTGCTGAAGCCTTAGGATTGCATTTCTGCACTGGCTCCTCCCCCCAAGCTGGCTGGTTCACATGACGTAGCAGGGCAGCGTTGCTTGGATCCATTAACCCATGAGGGGTTCTGTGAGGCCTGGTGTTGTCTGATGTGTGGTATGTATGAATGAAGCCTCTTTCCTAAACATTGAAATTTGTTTTGAGAAAACTGGAAGAATGAGTCACTTCAGCTTCTTCTCTCAAAACATGTCTCTACTTGTCTCGGGGTGCTTCTAAAGCATTGAAGTTTCTCTTGATCCTGAGTAGAACCACAGGGAGAGAAATGGATATCTACCTTGCCCCATTCTGGTGAGTATGCAAGTTTAATAAAAATGGATTAAAAAAGCTAGATTTTCCCAGGCTGGGTGGCTCAGTGGATTAATCGTGCTAGTGCACAGAGGTTGCAGGTTCAATCCCCGGTCAGGGCATGTACGAGAAGCAACCAATGAGCGCACAACTAAATGGAACAACTAAGTAGAACAATGAGTTGATGCTTCTCTCTCCCCCCCTTTTCTCCACTCTCTCCCCCTCTTCCCGTCTTTCCACTCCTACACCCCCTTTCAAATCAGTGGAAAACTTAAGGGGAAAAAAAAGGGCTAGATTCTTTTAGAAGAACCCTTCTATATGTTATAACCTGTTTCTGAACAGGTAAAGCACTTTGAGCATTGATGGCAGTGCCTTTTAATCATCTTGCTATTAACAGGAGGCCTTGTTCATACTTTACTTAATAGCCCCTCTCATTTCCTCTGTGGTAACTGGAATGCAGGCCTGGCTTCACATCTGCGAGTGAAGTGCTTGGTGGACAGTGGAGCAAATGAGCTTTCTGACACCGTGGAGCCTGGTCACCTACCCGTTTTCTTTCAGTGATGGTGATTCCCATCTGGATCCTACTTTAACACATGGCAGCTTGTTGCCAATCACTGCCCAGGTACCTTCCTGCCTCAGTTTGTTCATCTGTTAAATGGGTATTACACTTTGAAAGTTCCTGGGAACTGTGTAAACTAATTTAATGTTTGATGCAGAGGGCCTGGTCATACAGTGGCTGAATTTAAATGGCAATCATTATTTGTGTAGATAGACAGACAAATGTGTAAGCAGAGATATTCAGGCCACAAATACATTTTATTTGACTTGTGTAATATTCTAAGTAAAAGGCTTGAAGTTATTCTGTTTAGTGAGATTTCTGTGCAAAGCACAGATTTCTGGCTTCTTTTCACAAATCGAGAGATGTGGCAACCTTAGCCTTTCTGCCGGACTGGGACCAAGCTATTCCTTTAGATGAGGTTTGTCAAGCTGTCCAGTTAGGGGCACTTTCCACACTCCCTGCTGTTGGATTCCCTGCTTGCTTCGATCCTTTAAGCAAGTGTCTGGCCCCTGTGGGCACTGAGTTTGCACCCGGAATAGAGGGTGTTCCCTGACATGTATGTGCCAGTGTACATGAGAGTATGGATGTAGTCAGTATGTGCCAGTGTACATGAGAGTATGGATGTAGTCAGTATTGACAGTTGCTCCCGCTAAGGAATGTACAACTACATTTCTGGAAAGTGCCAGTTTTTAATCTCTTAAATGATTTAAACTTTCTAGAAGTTGTGCATCCCATATAAACAAAAGGATCCATAGAAAAACATACTCATTGGAGAATTACGAGGCCTATAATTTTGTCTTTAAATCTTAAGAGTGAATTGTAAGAACATGACTTCATAAAAACCTCTGAGACATTACAGCGCTTTAATAACACTGTGCTGCTACCTGTAATGCTTCATTTTTACTTTTATTGATGTAACAAGTCCTCCGCCTTTGTGCTCTGTCTCTGGTCCCACCCTTCTCTGCCCTGGGGAAGTGGCCTGGTTCCCTCCCTCCCTAGGGCAGAGGCTCCAGGGGCACGTCCTGTCTGCAAAGAGTTTATGAGGTTTCTCCCACTCCTTCATTCTTGAGCCTGCCCCCCCCCCCCCCCCCCCCGCTTCCTCTGGGGCTGCCAGCAATGCGTTACATTACATCTGCAACAAGTGTGGTTGCCTCCTCCACTGTGCCTGAGCCTGCACGTCCAGAGCATCAAGAAAAAACCAGTGGGTGCCCACGAGTGGCAGCAGCTTTTATGGAAGCCAGTCCCAGCAGGATGGCAGAGACCCCACTTCTCCAGGAGGCCCAAGCTTCTCGGAGAATAGTGAGAACTGTCTTTAGCTTTGGTCTCTGGTAACCAGGTGTTTCACATCAAATCTCTGAATTCTTTCATTGTTTTTTGTTTGTTTGTTTGTTTTTTTACAAAGACAGAGAGAGAGTCAGAGAGAGAGAGATAGACAGGGACAGATAGGAACAGAGAGATGAGAAGCATCAATCATTAGTTTTTCGTTGCGACACCTTAGTTGTTCATTGATTGCTTTCTCTTATGTGCCTTGACCATGGGCCTTCAGCAGACCGAGTAACCCCTTGCTCAAGCCAGCGACCTTGGGTTCAAGCTGGTGAGCTTTTGCTCAAACCAGATGAGCCCGCGCTCAAGCTGGCGACCTCTGGGTCTCGAACCTGGGTCCTCCGCATCCCAGTCCGACGCTCTATCCACTGCGCCACCACCTGGTCAGGCAGAATTCTTTCATTCTTTCGTTCATTGACCCACGAGTTCTTTTCCATACATTTACTGAGTGCCTGTGACATGAGGCAAAGCCCCTTTCAGTAGGAGATGAAGACAGACTTCCAGCCTGGTCCTGTAACAAGACACAAATGAGAAATTAAAATGATGGGGAGTGCAGCAGAGAAAGGCTTTATAAAAGGGTGACTTGACCTTGTCTGTTGAATGCCATGAAGTTCAAACAACCTTAGAGTCTTAGAACTTCTTGAGAAGTTCTCTGGATGGGGTTCATTTTTATTTTCCAGAAACTTCAGGGGGCAGCATGTGTCATGGTTTGAACGTGGTCTTCTGGTCCCAAGCGAGACCCTGGGCCTGCCCTTTTCTATTATAGTTACGCATGGGCGTACTTTCTGTCATCCTGGCCGCCTGATTCAGACAGACTGAGTTGGAGTCCAGTATGTTTCTTCATCTCCCCCAGATGTGGTCTTCTCACCTATAAAATGGGGGCTATGGAATCTGCCTCACAGTCACCCAGGCAAGGACTTAGTGGAAGAAGCTTATTAAAGCCCTGTGTGTACCACCTGCTGTCACCATTGTTGTTAATGACACGAATGGTCTCTTTTCTTGCATCTTTTCCCACCCAGGCCACATGGTGTGCTCTGTAAAGGACATCCTTCACATTCGTTTTCCAGAAGATTGAGGTCACTGGCTTGTTTCCTTCTTGGACTGCCCAGCAGCCAGTGCCTGGCCACCTCCTCCCCATACTGGGGCTGAGTTACACGGAGGTGTGCTCAGAACATCCCTCTCCAATGGCAGCAGCCTTTCTCTCTGCAGCCAGCCGATTCCATTTGGCTGCTTATCTGTTGCAGGGAGAAGCCACACTGCTCAGCGCTGGGCCAGCCTCTTGTGGGCTGCCCATAATAACACAGATGTAAAGGTTAGCAGGGAAAAGTGGGTCCGGGGCTGACTCCAGGTCGCTGGCAGCCCTGCCGAACTAGGCGCGCCCACCAATGACAACTGCAGCAAGAAGTGATTAAACCCCTATCTGCCATCTCACTGCCTCCCCTCCCCTTTCCTGTTTGGACTTGAGAGGCGATTGGAGCCCAGCCGACAGTTGGCGGAAGTGCTGCAAGGAGAGAGTGTTTATTTACAGCGAGATCGGGCGGGCTGGTTCAGGATGCGGTTTCTTGCAGGAAGTTCTGTCCCCACCCCTGGGTTTGATCATTTCTCAAAAAAAAAAGGAAAAAAAGAAAGAAAAAAGAAAAAAAAAATTTTTGGTTGTTTTAATGCCTGGGCTCTGGGACCAGCAGCACTGTGTGACCGGTCCTGACCCTGGCAGGGGTCTGGTCAGCTCGAGGCCCCAGCTGCTCCCCATGTGTCCAGATGTGAGCTGCATTACAGGCCCTGAGAGAGAAAGTAGGCTGAGCTCACGTGCTGTGGGCTGTGCTTGGCACCGGCTTCAGTGCTCTTTGAGGTTCTTACACGGGGTGTTTCAGAGAGAAATCACTCTGAGGTAAGGTCAGAGGCTCCTGTGCTCAGGTAGCAAGTCATTTGAGTTGCAGGCTCATTGGGCTGGGGGTGGCTGAGTGCAGAGCGCTCAGCTTGGGTGCCTTTGCCTTTGGGAGTCTTGTAGAATGCTGAGAAAGAAGGGTGATAGGGCACTCCATATGACATTAGTTAATTTCCTTAAGTTATATGATAATGCTATAGAATTTTCTCATCAACTGAGCAATACTCTGTTCCTTACTAAAAAGTATACATAAGGTGAGGGAAAATTGCAAATGTATATAAAATGGAAATGAAATCTCCCTCTGACAGGTTTGTAACCCGTCTTTTAAATGTCTAAGGTTTCCAGGACCAGCACCAACTATGTCACTTGGGAACTTGTTAGAGATGCAAGTTCTGGGTCCCCAGAGGAAAACTGCAGGCTCAGAAAACCTGGCATGGGTCCTGTAACTCTGCCTTGTAAAGGTTTCCTTAACATTCCACCCGTGACCCTAATGGCCACTAATATCTGAGAACGACAGATGTCAGGTGGCTTTCAGATTTGAGCATGCATGAGAACCGTCTGGTGGCTGACCTGTTGAAACTCTAGGTACTCCAGTCACATCCGCAGAGACTGGTTCAGTTCATCGCCACCGGAGCCTGAGAATCAGCATTCTTTTTTTTTTTTTTGGCCAAGTGTCATCTCTGTCCCCCACTCCCCTCCCACAGTGGTGCTTATGCAGTGACCCTGGACCTTTGATAAACCCTGACTTTGGGAGTGGCTGTCATCATTGTTAAGAAAACAGACACAAAACAGAAAGCCAAAACCCTGGGATGGAGGAAGTGTCTCTTATTTGCTAATTTGGTTTATGACGACACTGACAATAAAGAGGACCTGGGCGCCCACGCGTGGAGCTTTCCCCAGATGTCCCAAACGCCAAACGCACTGCAAGAGTCTTTGTGACTAATTTCTGCAACTAAGAAAATTCATCCTTCCTTTTAAGAAACTCTTAAGTCTGCCAAAATTAATTGGACCGTCTCGAGATTCAGAAGAAATCACCAGGTCCTCCTATACATGTCTCCCCAAATACTTTACCTGGTCTCTTAATGTGCCATGTTTTGACTTGTAAATGTCTGCAAAAGATGCTAGTAGTAAGGTGGAATTTTGGGCCGATGGGCTTTGTTTGTGGAATATGGCAGACAAAGGTGAGGGTCTGTTTTAAGAGGCAGTGTATACAACACCACATACGGTGTACACAGTCCCTGTGTCAGGGAGCTCCCAGTCTGGTTGGCCAGTGGTTAACACAGAGAAGTGCATGTAGAGTAGAAGTATGTTAAAATGTAGAACTGAAACAAAAGGAGCAATAAGCTGTGAGGAATAGGGGAAAACTTTATAGAAATGGTGCAGCTTTGAAGGATGAATAGAAGTTGGCCCAATGGTTCCAGAGAAAGAATGTCATAGGCAGAGGCAGTAGCAAGGAATGTATCAGGCTCTGTCTCCTGAGATGTTTGATGCTTGGGACTTCTTCAGAGTGGTTGAGGAATAACTTCTGAATTGGAAGATTCTGGTTAAGATACTGTAGGAATTTAGTTGTTAAGATCCTCTTGATGTACATAACTTTGGGCAGAGTGGAAGGATTTTTTGATGTACAGAGGACAGTAACTTCTATAACCTAGAGAAAATATTTTTTCTTGAAATTTCTCCCCTAGATCCCTAAGTTTTTCTGTAGTTTATGTGGGGTTGACGGGCTGCCCAAATCCTTAAGAGACTTGGGTGGAAGAGGGACTTTCTTGGTGTCTGGATTCCCTGTGCCAGCATTTTCCAGTGTGTCTTGTTGGACATTACTGTGTTGATGTACTTCTCACTGAGCCCTGAAACGCTAGGGTTTAGGAAACAGGTAAGAATGCCACTCTGGAGGTTTGCAGAGCTTATGTAAGATCCTACTCATGGCCCTGATTTTGGACAGATTCTTGACTCTCCAAATGTTTCCCCCAATAAAGCTGGGGGCACAGCAGTATCATTCTTCTGAGAGTGAGAGGACTGAATGAAGAATGTATAGAGAGCATTTAGCACCACACCCAGCAGGTTAGTAACAAATCACTCTATAGTCATCATCAAAGGCATATGTAAAAGAAAGAACAAACCCCAAGCAAACCTGGTCTCTGAATTCTGGGCCAATGTAGAGCAGTTAAACCCTCGGCACTATTGACATTTGGAGCCAGAAAGTTCTTTGGTGTGTGTGGGGGGTGGGGGGGGGTAGGGAGTGCTGTGCATTGTAGGAAGTGCAGCAGTAACCCTACTGTCCTAACTAGGTGCCAGTAGTACCACCCATGACAACCCAGACTGTTTTCAGATATTTCCATCTGTTTCCTAGGTGGACAGAGTCACCCTGATGACCACCCCTGGTCTAGATGGCAGGCCACCAAGAGGCATGCCGCGATTTGCAGCCTTATTTACCCTGACTGAGGCATGCTAAACCAGGTCTCTAATTCAGAACATGGAGAAAAGAATCCACAGGAGCAGCTTAAAGAAGAGTTTCATAAAGTTTGCAATAGAGAACGTCGTTAGCTTTTAAAACAATCACCCAGTTTTGAAGTCCTCACGCACTTCACATCCTGTTATACATACAGCCATTTTCATGGCTTTTCAGTTCATTCTGGTGTTACTTTATGAGGAACAGGATCCTTGGGCTATTTATCTTTCCAAGATTTTTTTTCTTTTTTGTTAAAAAAAATTTAAATTGTGGTAAAATACAAGGAGCATGAAATTTGCCATCATAGCCATTGGGAAGTATACAGGTCAGTAGTACTTATATTCCCATTGTTGTGCAGCTAGTCTCCAGAATTATTTCTTGCAAAAGTGAAACTCTGTACCTATTCAACAACAAATCCCATTTCCTCCTCCCTGCAGCTCCAGGGTAACATTTAGTTATCCACACAAATTAGAGGGATGCAGTAACATGAAGACTCCAGGAGAATGGCATCCCCCATTCGATACTCTGATCTCTATGAACTTGACTACTCTAGGCACCTCATATAAGTGGAATCCTGCAGTATTTGTCTTTTTTCGTAACTGGCTTAAGTCACTTAGCGTAAGTCCTCACGGCTCATCCACGTTGTAGCACATGTGAGAATTTCCTTTCTTTTTAAGGCTGAATAACATTCCATTATATGTATATACCACATTGTGCTTATCCATTTATCCTTTGAAGGATACTTGGGTTGCTTCTGTGTTTTGGCTGTTGTGAATGACGCTGCTGGAGACATGGGTGTACAAGTATCTCTCCGAGTCCCTGCTTTCAGGACTCTTGGCTATATACTCAGATGTGGAATTGCTGGATCATGCGGCAATTCTCTTTTTTCTTCCTCTTTTGAAATGTTCTTGCTCTTTCTTAATGAATGGAAACAGAATTCACTGTCCTTCAGGTCCATTCCCACCCTTTCTTGAAACTCCTCATTATACCATGCTGCTCTAGTTCTTTCTCCTACCCCACTTATGCACATGGATACTCAGATGTTGTTAGGGACCAGCACCAGGCAGTCATTTGCATCCATGGACTGGTTGTTGACTGGTTGTTCTCAGCAGCACTCAGGGAGCCATCAGTAGCCACCTTTGTTCACTTTGTTCCCTGAGCTTTGTATCTGCAGAAGCACAAGCCTGACCCCTCTTTGCATGTCTGCCACCTGCACAGAGTCAGACCCTTACTCGATTTGGTGAAGTGGTGGAGAGGAAGCTGTGCTGTGAGAAGGGCGGTCCGTGCCTTCTTCCCAGTGGAGCTGGGAAGCACCTGCAGCTCCAGCCAAGGCCCCATTTCCAGCTTGCCCCTGAGGGCTCCACGTCCCAGCTGCCCGCTGGGCTGCCCGTGGGCTTCAGAGTTTCCAGCTGGGTGTTACCAGTCAGGGTGTGGAGAGATGAGTGGGACTCGTCCTTTACTTTTAAGTATCTTGGTTCTTCATTGACATTCTCAGTGTAAGGAAACAGGAGAGCAAAAGAGCAGTATGTTGAAAAGCTTGTATCTATGGAGACGGCTTTTTTTGTCCATTTTCTTTTCCAATTAGACTGAAACCTCCCAGAGTCTTTGTAATTCTCCTTGCAGAGTGGGCCTACCAAGCCTTCTGCCTGAGAATTATATGTTGGCTCTCAACACTTGAGGTGGATAAGTGAAACCTGAAAGGCTCATGGGAAGGAGAACCTTAGTATTTGGAGCTCAAAATATTGTAGGTGGAGGGATCCTGAAGGAGAGGGCAGAAGTCGAAATCCCTACCCTGCTATCCCATCCAATCCTTTTAGGAGCCAGGGTTCCCTGCAGGTAGCTGGAGGGAGGTGTCCGCGGAGATGGTGGAATGCAGGGGAGCTAAAGCCACAGCACGCTGCTCTTAAAGGTGCATAAATAGGTGAGAAAAGGACTAGTCTTGCTGTCTCATATTTTGAAAAGTAATCCAAAACACCAGTTCTTTCAGGCTAGTGTCGGTCATATCAGCTAGGTTGCCAGAAAATGAGGAACATGGGGCAACATTCATTCATTCATTCAGAAATAGATACTTTAAGACTCACATGCTGCTGCCAGACACACTGTTCATCAGGACATCCCTTCTAATTCCTGCATGTGACTGAACACTTGAAATGTGTGCGTTCTCCTGAAGGTAATACATTATTTCATTATTCTACTTGTTTTTATCTCTTTTTCTTTGTAGAAATATTAGAAATAGGTCCCAGTGCTGGAATCACACAAAAACACTTTTCTTTTGAAAATAAGCCATTGTTATTGTTTGAATTAATTTTTATTTTCTACCCCTCTCCCCTCAGAGGATCATGGGAACTTTCCTTGGGCTCCCTTTTGCTCAATCTTGTAATAGGGAGCTTTTCAGCTCTTGGGATCAAGCTTTTCTCTTTGTCTGCAGGGGATCCTGTCCCTTTGAGGCAGCGCCTTGTTTCTTTGATTGCCGCTTCGCTGGGTTTCCTGGACTGCAGCAAAAGGCGTTATCAGCTCTCATTCCCAGTGTGGCCAGGTTCTTCCTTTTTATTTCTCAAGGTCTCACAGGGATACTTCTGTGAGCAGATGATAATTCCAGATGTGACCTGAACTTTATGCCCTTCCACACCTTGGCCTGAGGTGGCTGTTGGGTGGAGAGGGATGACGACAGGCCGTTGCAGAGTAGCGGGGTGGAGAGGGATGACGACAGGCCGTTGCAGAGTAGCAGGGTGGAGAGGGGTGACGACAGGCCGTTGCAGAGTAGCGGGGTACCCTTTCCTCTTCAGAATGCTCAGAGAGCCCTGGGATGTCTGTGTACCTCGCCCCATGCCTCTACCATGCCGCCTGAACTGGGGGAGCTCCATGGGGAATTGCTGTTGGCTTTTGTACCCTGAAATCTGTATGTGTTCATGATTTGTTTTCATTGTCATGCATTATTCTTAAAAGTAGAATTGTGGCATCAGAGAGACTGAAAAATTTTAATACCAGCATTCTGTTTTCCAGGATAATACCAAGTTTGTTTCCTGTCAGCTTTTTATTTGAACACCCATTTCCCTAAACACCACTAGTATTGGCTATTCTATATGAATATATTCCCTAATTTGGTAGATAAAATATAGTATTGTCTCAGTTGGCATGGTTTTTATTGATAATGGGGCTGAAATATTTTTCCCTGCATTTTAGATAGGTACTAAGATTATATAAACTTAGATTATTGTAATGGACATTAAGCATCATTCCTGCAAACATCTCTACTTTTATCTTTGGCAGATAAAGACTCCAAAGCAGAATTTGGTTTTCCAGGTGTTTTGAAGTATTCTTGTTATCATTCTGGGAAGACAGAGTCTAGGCTTGTTTATGACTGCAATTGGTTTAACACTATTGGGTTGATGGAGTTAATCCTTGAAACTTTTCTTAGTATTATGAATCAATTCATAAGTGTTTTATGGAAATGCATGATATCGTAGAAGGGACCATATTTTATGAAACTAAAACTAGGACTTCTGATTTTATGAGAATGAGTCGTATTTCTGGGGACAGTGGAAGGAGGTGTTTGGAGCATGGGCTGTCATGTTCTATCCAGAGGATAGTGTCATCATAAGAACTAGCATGTGCCCTGTGTCCCTCAGACCATAGGGTCCTCCGCTGGTTCATTTGTTTCATGCAGAAGTTATTCTGTGCTTAAAATAAGCTTGGAAACACTGGCTTATACCAAACCAACTCTAAATTTTATATATTTTCTTTTTGACTATAGGACATCTCAGACTATACTAATGTGCATTGTTGATTTCAGAGGGAACTCTGAACATATGTGGAGTTTTCCAGATTACATGTTCTTCACTGGGAGTAGGTTGGGCAACAAGGAGCAATGCCTTTTGGCTTACACAAGAACCCATACCAAGAATACGGTGTGGGGAATGCTTCATTGAAATAGGTAGAAATTCCTACATGACAGAAACCCATACTCCCTGGAGATAAAGCCCAGAAATGTTTTTTAAGTTATGGAATAAAGATATGTTAATATATCTAGAGGGTTTTTTCTTCCCTTTCCTCTTTTCTTTCCCTTTTGCTATTAAAGTCTATTACTTTAAGATCTTAAGAGAATAATAATGACATCACTGAAAAGTAGTGTGTGTGTGTTTGTGCTTGTGTGTGTGTGTTTGTGCTTGTGTGTGTGCATGCTCATGTATATACACCCAGGAGATCATTCTTGCTGTAGAAATGAATATTTACTGCTTTTCAGAATAGCTTTATTCCAGGATGAAAGGTAACCAAACCAGTCTTATTGCTACATTTTGTTTGATGTTGCTTAGTCTTAGATATCACTTAATAAATAATGGTTTAGTTTGTTGACTGTTTTGTGCAAGGCAGTGAACCATGAAGGAGGACAGATAGAAGTTACGTTTCTTGGCCTCAAACACTTACACTTTAGTTGAAAAAAAAGAGAGAAGCAGTGAAAAATAAAAAGATGGTGCTGTTTAATTACCATTTTAAAAACTGAAGAAATGTCATGAAGCTGAGCGAGCAGCCGTATGGCTTGATCGTACGCCGGGCTGCAGGAGACCAAAGGACAGAGAAAAGGAGGCCCCACAGGTGCCTCAAAGTCGAGGGTTTTAAACTCTTCTGGGGTCATGAGCCCCTTTGTGAAACTGGAAAATCTCCCAGTCCCTCTGTCCCCCTTTCCCACTGCCCCGAATTGAACATGCTGATGTTTGTCAGATCCACCTCTACTCTGGTACCTTTAAGAAATACAAGATTTGTGATTGAAGACATCCCCCAACCTCACCGTTCAGGGCTAACTCCACACAGAAAGTGCAAGAGCCCAGTGCCAGTGCAGCCCCGTGCCAGTGCAGCCCCGTGCCGCCACAGCCCCGTGCCAGTGCAGCCCAGTGCCAGTGCAGCCCAGTGCCAGTGCAGCCCCGTGCCAGTGCAGCCCAGTGCCAGTGCAGCCCAGTGCCAGTGCAGCCCAGTGCCAGTGCAGCCCAGTGCCGCCACAGCCCCGTACCAGTGCAGCCCCGTGCCAGTGCAGCCCTGTGCCAGTGCAGCCCCGTGCCAGTGCAGCCCAGTGCCGCCACAGCCCAGTGCCAGTGCAGCCCCGTGCCAGTGCAGCCCAGTGCCGCCACAGCCCAGTGCCAGTGCAGCCCCGTGCCGCCACAGCCCCGTGCCAGTGCAGCCCAGTGCCAGTGCAGCCCAGTGCCGCCACAGCCCCGTGCCGCCACAGCCCCGTGCCAGTGCAGCCCCGTGCCGCCACAGCCCCGTGCCAGTGCAGCCCAGTGCCAGTGCAGCCCAGTGCCAGTGCAGCCCAGTGCCAGTGCAGCCCAGTGCCGCCACAGCCCCGTGCCAGTGCAGCCCCGTGCCGCCACAGCCCCGTGCCAGTGCAGCCCCGTGCCAGTGCAGCCCAGTGCCAGTGCAGCCCAGTGCCGCCACAGCCCCGTGCCAGTGCAGCCCCGTGCCAGTGCAGCCCAGTGCCACCACAGCCCCATGCCAGTGCAGCCCCGTGCCAGTGCAGCCCAGTGCCGCCACAGCCCCGTACCAGTGCAGTCCAGTGCCAGTGCAGCCCCGTGCCAGTGCCGCCACAGCCCCGTGCCAGTGCAGCCCAGTGCCAGTGCAGCCCAGTGCCGCCACAGCCCCGTGCCAGTGCAGCCCAGTGCCAGTGCAGCCCCGTGCCGCCACAGCCCCGTGCCAGTGCAGCCCAGTGCCAGTGCAGCCCCGTGCCAGTGCCGCCACAGCCCCGTGCCAGTGCAGTCCAGTGCCAGTGCAGCCCCGTGCCAGTGCCGCCACAGCCCCGTGCCAGTGCAGCCCAGTGCCAGTGCAGCCCAGTGCCGCCACAGCCCCGTGCCAGTGCAGCCCAGTGCCGCCACAGCCCCGTGCCAGTGCAGCCCAGTGCCGCCACAGCCCCGTGCCAGTGCAGCCCAGTGCCGCCACAGCCCCGTGCCAGTGCAGCCCAGTGCCAGTGCAGCCCCGTACCAGTGCAGCCCCGTGCCAGTGCAGCCCAGTGCCAGTGCAGCCCCGTGCCGCCACAGCCCCGTGCCAGTGCAGCCCCGTGCCAGTGCAGCCCAGTGCCAGTGCAGCCCCGTGCCGCCACAGCCCCGTGCCAGTGCAGCCCCGTGCCAGTGCAGCCCAGTGCCGCCACAGCCCCGTGCCAGTGCAGCCCAGTGCCGGTGCAGCCCAGTGCCAGTGCAGCCCAGTGCCGCCACAGCCCCGTGCCAGTGCAGCCCAGTGCCGGTGCAGCCCAGTGCCGCCACAGCCCCGTGCCAGTGCAGCCCAGTGCCAGTGCAGCCCAGTGCCGGTGCAGCCCAGTGCCGCCACAGCCCCGTGCCAGTGCAGCCCAGTGCCAGTGCAGCCCAGTGCCGCCACAGCCCCGTGCCAGTGCAGCCCAGTGCCAGTGCAGCCCAGTGCCGCCACAGCCCCGTGCCAGTGCAGCCCAGTGCCAGTGCAGCCCAGTGCCGGTGCAGCCCAGTGCCAGTGCAGCCCAGTGCCGCCACAGCCCCGTGCCAGTGCAGCCCAGTGCCGCCACAGCCCCGTGCCAGTGCAGCCCAGTGCCGCCACAGCCCCGTGCCAGTGCAGCCCAGTGCCGCCACAGCCCCGTGCCAGTGCAGCCCAGTGCCAGTGCAGCCCAGTGCCGGTGCAGCCCAGTGCCGCCGCAGCCCAGTGCCGCCACAGCCCCGTGCCAGTGCAGCCCAGTGCCAGTGCAGCCCAGTGCCGCCACAGCCCTGTGCCAGTGCAGCCCAGTGCCAGTGCAGCCCAGTGCCGCCACAGCCCCGTGCCAGTGCAGCCCAGTGCCAGTGCAGCCCAGTGCCGCCACAGCCCAGTGCCAGTGCAGCCCAGTGCCGCCACAGCCCTGTGCCAGTGCAGCCCAGTGCCAGTGCAGCCCAGTGCCGCCACAGCCCCGTACAGCACCAGGGCTTCTCACTATTTTGTACACCAAAGGCAGCGGCCATCAGGGCATGCATGCTTTTGTGTGTTTCTCTCTCATTGGCATAAACGACATCATAATGGGCACATGCAGGACCTTTTTAAATGGATGACCTCAGGCACATCCTAGACTTGGGAAAGACTTGGGAAAAACTGAACTTGAGGCATATGAAGATAAATGATTGCAATTGAAGCCAGCCAGGAAGCTATAATGCGGGCTTGGGCTCTCATTTGGCATGGAGCTGTAGCTGATAATGTAAGCTTCCTTACTGTCTGTCATCAGGGGATAGCTAATGGTGCAGTTAAGTGCAGGCACACCTTGGCTTACCTGCAGACCGAGACCTTCACTCAGCCGCCAGCCACCGGGAGAGAGAACCCACGTGGGGTCTGGCGAAGGCTTGAAACTGCTCTTGTGAGGGGGAGACACCGGCCAGCAGGGAGCCAGGGGACACCGCCAGCTGGGGAGGAAAATATAGCCCCTGTTAACCTGTTTTATATTCTGTTTGAACAGCATGCACGTTTTTAATGTGTGTTTTATTTAGTTTACAGGCCTTTCCCCCTGCACATCCAGAGATTGTTCCAAGTCTCCCCTGCCAGCCTCTCTCTGATGTGTGATGGCAGATAGCAAACGTGTTGGGAAGTCTTTGAACATTTTTATTTCTTGGGTTAAAGTATTTTCCCTGATGGACTGGTGTGTGCATGACAGTAACAAACATGAGATCTCATTGCTGTGTTTTGATGGATATGTATAGAGTGTATGTTTAAAGAAAAAGGAAAATATCAAAAGTCTGGCACCTACTGTTTGATTTTATAGTTTTAAAAACAATGCTTCCAGTGGCCCAGCTAGTTGACGTAGACCTGCTTTCTTTTCTTCATGGTTCTTATATGTTAACAATTTATGACTTGACTTTCATAGTTTGATAGGTGAATTCTTACATATAAATTAACCCTCATCACTGATTTGCTTTTTTTATGTCAATGTGGGGGGATTAAATACAGTAAGCAATTTACTCTTGTCACTGATTTTTTATTTTTTAAATACCTAAGGAGCCAAAAACTCCATACAGATACAAGGTGATCCAGGAGTCTGCCCAGTGGAACCATTCATTCAAACCCACTGGTATTTTATTCTTACCGCTCAGACTGTTACATCCTTAGAAACATTGCAAAGAAGAGCTCCTCAGCCAAATAATGTTTTAAATGTTTTTTACATGTTCACATTCCCTGTCAGAGTTAAGTGTTGAATTGCTCTGAAGGCCAGACTTAGGAAGAAGCCACACAGTTAAGCCTGAAAATGAAGTCCATGTGGGGGACTGTTGGCTGGGGGCAGTGCTCGTGGATGGGGGCAGGCTGTGAGGAGCAGGTCTGTGTATAAGCGGCCAGAGTCGGCAGCCTGGGGGGCCCCAGCAGAGAGCCCAGTGCCAGCTCAGACCTGGCCTGTTAGGTGGAGCATCAGCCCAAGGGACCCAGTGGAATAGAGTTACTAACCAGGGAGGGACAGGAAAAGGAAGCTTCCGAAAGGAGAAGAATGAGGGTCATTGGGCCAGGTCCTGGGAGGAGCACACCATTGTACTCTGAATGCAGGGAGGGGTGTGGGGTCAAATCTGGCTGGGGTGGAGAGGTAGGCATTGGGAAGAGGACAGGGAGCTGTGTGGAGCTTGGCGGAAGGAAAAGCCGACTGGGTCAGTGCAGAGGCTGGGCTGGGTGGTGGCCCGGCCGGCGGGAGTGGCCTGGACACAATCGGGTCTTCAGGGTTGACCCTCTGTAGACCACAGGCAGGCCTTCCCACTGCTTCAGGGCTGAAGTTCCGTGAGGACAGTGATACAAGTACCAGCTCTTCTGAGGAGCCCCTCTGACACTTTGGTTGGCTCTCAAGAAATACTTGATGTATAGTCTGCTAAGACTGACAGACCCAGCACTGCTGTAGTTGTCTCTGCTGCTCAGGGAGCTCAGGTGATGTCAGTCGTGTGCTGACAGAGGAGCAAGAATTGAACGGCAGCATAATTTACATTTAGTCTGCTTCACCTCATGGCTTTGGTTTCCCATGTGACACGCACAGTGAAGTCAGAATAAACACGGGGAAAGAAAACAGTTGTTGGAAAAGGCCTGATGCTTTGGATTCTGAAAACAGTCCAGGGTTGTAGTGGCTTCATGGAAATGTCAGTCGCCATTGCTATTGGGGTGTGTTTGTTACCAATGAAGTAAGTACTTTGCAGTAAGGAGCTTTTAAGTTTCTATTAATTTGAGCAAATACCCATGGAAAATTTGTTTGGTTGAAATAACCATCCAAATCAATCAGTAGGGTCACCTGGGACCAGACTGACCAGGGGTTGAACCCCTACTTACCACTTACTGTCTGAGTGATCCTGGCAAGTTACATTATACTTCTGAATCTCAGTTTTTCCAGCTGTGAAATGGGAGTATGGTATGAGTGAAGCCTATGTCTTTGCCTAGTGCAGTGGTTCTCAAAGTGTGTGCCAAGGCACACCGGTGCACCCTGGATTTCCAGGTGCGCCCAATGGTATTCCAGAGAAATATGTGCCTGCTGGGGACCAAAAAACCAACAGGGTTTTTGGAGTTTAGATTTTTGGGGGACAGAGGAGTGGGGAATTGGCTGTAGCTGACAGTCTGCCCAATCCCCATCTCACTTGCCTGATTAGGTTGCAAAAGGCTGTTAAGCTGTGGTGCTGGATTGTTTACATTACCCCCCATGTTCCCCAGAAAGACTGGAGGCAAGTTTCTTCTATCCTTTGTTTGGTGTAAAGTTAAGATGATATATATAGTGGGGCTTTTCTGCACTCAACACAATTAAGAGTAAAAAGAGAGGAATTTTTCAATGTATTGACGAGGAAATGAGAGTTTGCCTTTCAAATATATGCCCAAACATTGAAGAAATTGCTAGGACACATCAGGCTCATGTTTCTCATAAACACAAGAATGAAAAAACTTAACACATTCACGCCAGGACCTGCCGAATTTACTAAATTTTACTAAGAATGTATCTACATATATATAAAGGTAACTTTTTTGTTGTTTTTATTTTTTAACCCCTCTTTTTTATGAATTCTAAAAAGCATAACAAAAAATGTAACAAAATGTTTTTTAATGTCAGAAGAAATTTAATTTTGTTGTATTTATTTCATTTAATTGCCATAAAAGCACGCTTGGACTTTATATTTTTTTCTTTAATATTTGACTTAATTATTATAACATATTTCTCAGAAATCTGTATCTAGTGCACCTACAGTTATCTGTAGGATTTTAAATGTGCCCCGACTTCAAAGAGTCTGAGAACCACTGGCCTAGATGGCCTAGTGCCTTGTCCAGTGTGAACACTGAGTGTGTCATCTCTTATTAGTGAACTGTCCTCTGCTGGAATGACACATATGTCACCAAGAACATGAAAGACACAGATACTTCCTGGGCAAGCATGTCCTAACACATTGCTTCCTTTTTTTTCATGGCCTTTCTTTTTCTTGAAGCCTTTTTTGATCCTACTCACCAACCAGAATAATGAGTGTGGACTCCGCTCCCACTGCAGGTTTGTTGGGCTGCAGGAGCTGGTTTCTTCCCATATGTAGTTCTTTACATGGCTCATTCGTGTGCCCGTTGTCCTCCCCAAATTAACCTGAGCCATTTGAAGGCTGGGGCTGTGTCTACTGGATCCTCTTCTGGCACTTACCACCCTGCAGGCTTCCTCCCACCAGGCATCTTCTAAAGGTTTCGTTGGAATGAGATAAAATGTTGAGGGAGAATGTCTGCGAAAGTGTCTCGTGTAAGAGAAGGTCCCTTGGCACTGCACCTGCGTTCCCTGGGGGTTGCAGCTGCTTAGTTGCTCCAAGGGCAGCTGGGCCAGTGACCTGTAAGGCATCCTACTGTGGACACACTTTCCCCAGAAACATGTCACTACCTCCCCTGCAGTCCAGCGAGCTTGAGCAACAGACAAACACCATAAGGCAGAGAGTTATGGGAGTCTGACTTCCAAAGTGGCAGAATGCGGAGCTCTCTGTTTCCCTGGGGTCTGAGCAGGTAGTCTCATCTTTTAGACATAACTCTGAAAGCTTCAAATAGAGAAAAACTTGACATTGAACATTAAAGATCGACTGTTGTTTTACATTAAAGTGTATTTAACAAGGAACCAAATAATTCCTAGGGTAAATATAGTAGAGGATAGATCCTGTTATAAGTGAAGTAATGTGAAGATAACTATTCCTGTTTTGTCCCCCCCCCCCCCCCCGAACTTGGGATTCCAGTATTATCACAGACAAGCATCAGAGCCCAAGATTTAAATCTGTTACTGAATCTCTTCCAAAAAAGCAGGGAAAAGCTACCAGTTTGTCATCTGTTATAAAATTTCCTAACCTTTCTTCTTTTTGTTATTTCTGTACCATTATTCACTCGGCTTGCCATCCTGTGCCAGACTTGCGCCTGCTCATTTCACTATGTGTGCACGGCTGTGGTCTTTGTTTTATAAGTAAGGACTGTCGGGTTGAGTTAGCAATGCTGAAATTGCTCACGCTGCAAAGTTCCCGAGTCAGACTTTTGGCGGTTTGAGGCTGGCTATTTTGGGGTATGGTCAGGAGAGAGCCAGTTAAAAAACCTGAATTGCCTTCTCCCCAGGGTGGTCTTCTCTGTCAAGATTGTGGTCGGATCCCAGGCCATCGGAGCAAAGCTCTCATGTCACTTCCTGTGTGAGCTTGGATGGAGAAGAAAGAAGTCTCCATTTCTCCCAACTTGCCAGTTTTTATAGCTTCCCAGTAGAACAGAAGTAGCTTGGAGGATTTGAATTATGTTTTTTACTGGATATGCAAATATGTATTGAGGAATGCTGGTGATGGGCTTATCTTGGGGTTTTGGAATGAGGAATATAGTGCACATAATTTTTGTACTTTCTTACATAAAGTGAACAAAAAGGCCATCAGCCAGGTGAGTCAGAGAGAACCACAGGGTCATTTGGTTGTATTCAGATAACAATGATTCTTGAAGACAATGACTTCCTTGGAAAGTCTTACATTGAACGTTTCACCAAATTTTAGCTCAATATTTAGTTAACACAAGACGAATCATTATGGAACATGCTAATTCTGTTTTTCCATTTTTATACAGTCTAACATTTTTTTTTTTCAAATACAATACTTGTTCAAGTTTTGCTCCTAAGCATTTTTCTAACTTTCTATTTCTATTTCAATATTTCCTGCTGCCCAGACATCAACAGATGGACAGGGACATTTCAGGACCCCCGCCTCCCTACAGCCCCTCCCCCCCAAGTGCTCACCAGCTACACACAAGTACTGAGCTCCCCCCGGCTGCCTGCTTCTTGGCATAGGCCTTGATTCCTGAAATGCTTAACAGCAGGAAAAAAAAGGTTTCTCAGGTAAGCCTGTCCAAGAATGTTTTTTTTCTTTCTTTAAAAACTAGTTTCCTGCTGCTCCCCCACCCAAGAGAGGTGAAGGCAGATACAGTTCAGTCTCTCCCACAGCTTTTCCTCAGTGTCCCCGTGGAAGTGATGTCTCCTCCAGGGTCTGGCGCCCTGCTGATGGGCGAGGTTGCCGGAACACGTGGACCACACAGCTCTAGGGCAGCTGCCAACAGCCAGACCTCACATCTCCCTTCTTGCCCAGCCATGCTTTAGTATTTTGATGTCTTCTCCTTAGGTTTGCTGGCGGTAATAACGGAAGCAAAAAATGTCAGCTGACTACTGTCTGCATGTCGGCACTAGTCCAGGGAGTTTCAAAGAGATGCTTTATTGATTCTGTAATTGTGCAGCACGATGGACAAGCTGAGCTGATTTTCAGGGCCAGGAAAGCCCCTGTTCCACCAGCAGCTCCAGAGCTCCAGATGAGCCAGGTGTGCAGGGGACTCCCGACTGCTGCAGCTCAAGGTGAAGTCTGCGCTTAACCCTTTCTCCAGTGCGCCCCCCCAGGTTTCCTTTGTGCTTATGTGTGTCTGGCCTCTCTAGTTGCTTAATTTCCTTTGAATTTCAAGATTCGTCCTATTATTGTTCTGTGGCTTTGCCTGTTGGCAAGGACTGTTATCGACCTTGGGCGTGAAAGACTGTTCCTACAGGAGCTTCTTTAGAACAATGGACTCTCAGTGGGAACTCCTCATGAAAAAACCCTCTGAAGTGGCCTCTAAACAAGTCTTGATAAGATACTATAGCCCATTCTCCGCTCATAAGCTGATTGCTTTCCAGACCTGCAGGGGTGGACCAAGCTATTCTGCCAAAACAATTGAAAATTTGCTCTGTAAACTTGACTGCTGCCATAGTCCATGCTGGTTTTTGTGTGTGTAGTGGTCCGCTAATTTGGTCAGAGGAAACCGCTGGAACAAGAGCAGATTTAAAGCTAAAAAGGAGTTACAGAGGACTTGACATTATATTAGTCTGAAATGTGCTGGAGACATCTGACAATTTTCAGAATTGCTTCATAAGACCTCCCTGATGACCATGGTCCTGTGGAATGAGCTTTCTCAGTCACCTTTCCTAGGGGAAGAGGACTTGGAACACAGATGGGACAGTCTCACTTTCCTGCAGGGGGAAGGAGGCTATTCCCCTACCACACAGTATTTATTTATCAACTTGATTAAAAGCCATGACACTTGTGCCTGAAGGTGTGACTTCTCTCTTTCTTTGTTTCACCTCTAGGCATTCTACCCTCTCCTACTCTTCACCTGCAGATGGGAGACTCCAGCATATCCCTGTTTTGAGCTTATCTTTTTCTTGGACTCTCAGCACTTGTTTTCAGGTTCCTGGGAGATATCTTCACAAAGGTTTTCTCCTTATTTCCAGATCTCTGAATAGGACCTGTCATCTTGTTTCCTGTACCTACTTGCCCTTTTGCATTCCCTGTTACTCCATCCCCCCTTTTAGTTGCTCGTGCCTGACACTGAGGAGTCTTTCTTATTCTGCTGCCCCTCATTCTTTCTGTTCCCTTAGTTGCTAAAGTCTGTGTCTTGGAACTATTTTTTCTCATCCAGTCCTTCTGCATGCTGGGTTATTCCTCTCATTTAAGCCTTCTATGTGTTTTGCCCATATTACTATGGTAGCCCCTGGCTGACAACTTGACCTCTGTCATTCAATCTGTTGGAGTAATCTGAACCATGTCATATATGTTTGTCGAGATTCTTTGGCCTGGAATTCCAGGCCTTCTGGGCTCTCCCTGAAAACTTCCTCTGCAGCATGGATTCTGGTTCTCCTTCACCCTTGCAGCCAGCCCCGGTGCCAGCCCCTCAGTGCCACTGACACCTGCCTGTGTGGTGCTGCTGCCCCCTCCTCCTTCATTTGTGTTTATCAGTTCATAGGCTCTGCAGTCACTGACTTAGTCCTGTCTTTGGGCCAGACCATGGGCCCAAAGGTATATGCTGATGGCATGAACAGCTCTGGTTCCTGCCTTTAGGGACTTTTAAGAGTCAGATAATAAATATACCAGGAAACATAAATGTATAAATTAGGGTGATTACATGAAAAACTGCATCTGATGTTTTAAGAGACAGTGAAGAAGGGAGGCAATGTTAGCTTGTATGGTCAGAGAAGGGCTTTCCAAGATGATGCTGTGTATGTGAAGGTTTGGAGGGTGAGAAGTAGAACACCAGACACACAGCTGGGAAAGAACCTTCCTGGCAGCTAGGATGTCATGTGCAAAGGCCCTGAGGTAGGGTGAGCCTGAGTCTTAAATGAACTGAGAGACTCTGGTCCTTCATCTGTTGAAGTTTTCATGTGTTTTTCATGTGTCCACCATGCTTCCCCTCTTCCCAGAAACCACCAGTTGACTCAGTAGTGTTCATCTCGACCCACCATGAGTGTCCGTGCTGCGTGGGTCCTCATACAGCACTCCTCCACTTTGCTTCATTTACTGAATGAGTTTTCTCTCATACATTTTCATTTTTCTTCTTCACATCTTCCAAATGACTTTTAGCAACAAGAATTTATGGATTTTATGTTATATGTTGCTATTGCAAATAGAATTAGGAAAATAGCTCCATACCTTTAACCAACAGGGGAGTTTATATTGTTGACTCCCTCCCTAAACTCCTAGTCCAACAAAGAATCTTTCAGTCATCAGAATCTGAATTTCACAGACTTTTTTCAGTTGGCATACATACCTGCCTTTTCAGAGAGCACCTTGTTTTCCAGCTGTTAGGTCAAGAGGAGTTGGTGTTAGTTATTATTCTTTTTCAACTTCCCAGAGGATCAGGGAGCTAGCATCATCTGAGGCTTATGTGTTGAGCTTAGAGTTTATGCTAGGGTTTTTCCAGCTCTGGGCATAAACTTGGGTGAGCCAGCATGTTGGGCAAACCCAGCTGGCCTACAAACTATGGTCTTGAACAGGCCATACCATTGATTGATGTGGTTCAACAATACGTGGTTGGCTGAATGTGGTTATGATCCTGGAAATTTGTTAAGAGTTTGAATGAACTTAATTTAGTGGCCCTTCATGCTGGATGAATGTCATGGTAGAGCAAGAAATTAGGGCAAATGGAGAGATATTCATAAATCTTAATGTCTTTTTTGGTTCTTTCTTTTTTAAAGTGGTTTGGCTGCCTTGCCTAAATGAAATTTTACTTGCAGGCCCCCCTCCCACCTTTAAAATAAACAAAAACTGAGTTCTAATGTTTGACTAGAGGCATGATTTCAAAGCTCCTTTCTTGTTTTTCCCTTCAGCAGATACTTATTAAGCACTTATTTTGCCAAGGACTTTGCTAGGAACTGAAGAGACAGTAATACATCAGGAGTTGAGTGACTCTCAGCTCAGAGTAGCTGCCCCCCCCCACACACACACACCACAGGGACCACTTGCAACAGAGTTTGAAAACCACAGTCTGTAGTGGGAACAATAAAATGAGGACAACCTCCGAGGTTGTTATCTGACATTTACAAGTTAGTATAGTCCCAACACAGTGATATAAATTCAAAGTAGTACTGTACATTGATCTTTTTCTTGATAAACACTTGGAGTAGAACAGCTGCCCTCTGAATTTCCTCTGCCTAGAGACACTGTCCCTTTCCTGCCCAGTCACTCCTCACCTCTTATATTTGGCTTATACCTTCTTTTGCTGCAGCCTGAGGGTGATTTCACAGGGGTTTGATTCGTTTCTCCAGTGAGATCATTGGTTTTTTGAAGGCAAAGGCTATGACTTCTGCTTTCTTCCTACAGAGTGAGCACAGGGGAAGCCCAGTGCATCCTGAAGGCCAGTTCTGGGGCTCAGCAGTGACGCCACATTCAGTGGCAACATTGGACAGTACATTATTTTGTGATATTAAAAACATTTTGCTAATTTTAGATTTTCATTAAGATTTCACTGGGACTTAGCAGCCATTTATGATTCTAAGAAATGGTGGTCTCCAGTGGCTAGCTCTAGTCCCTCAACACCCATGGTATGGGGAGCCAAAAATATTATAAACTCCAAGTCAAGAGAAGCAGGTATTGAATCCTATTCTACCTGTCTCTGGGGCACTGGACAAGGTGCCTATCTCTGTGCCTTTGCTCCTCAGTAACATTGCATGGTCATGGGGGGACTGTCAATGAGAAGTGGGGCGTGCCCCATCCAGTACCTATGACAGAGCCAGAGCTTATAGAAGACAGACATTTTCCTTATTGCGACTTGAAACCCAATAGGGAATATTTCCCATTTTGACTCCCCAGGGGGGTAGTGCTTCTCTGTGCCCAGTTTGTAAGATTATTGTCTCTTCTTTATTAATGTTGATCAGACTATTATTAAAATATCTCCTAGCTCTGTTTATTGTTACTCATTGAAAAAGACGTGTGTTCTGGCAGTGATGTTAGCATCTGTTTTTGCTGGTACATCTTTATAGACCTGTGGGTATATTTAGGGCAACACAAGCAATCCTGTGACTCAGAACAAGCCAACTGAATGTAACTAAGATGTCCAGGCTCAATGAGACCCCATGTGCAATGGGGCCAGAATCGTCTCTCCCTGCCAGATGGCAGCAGGCTTGGTGAGGGAGGAGATACAAAGTGCTTGGGCCACAGGAAATGTCTGTGCGATGCCCATCTTTGCTGTCCTGTTTTAGAGACCTGTGTAAGTGCACTGGTCAGCGGGAGGTATGCACCTCATGGCAGCAGAAGCTGTCCAATTCTGGCTATCTTGCTATGTTTTGAGCAGTTGGTGAGGGGAGGCAGAGGGCACATCTGTAGGACTGATGTGCTTTTCTTGGAAGAACTCTGGGTGAGTCTGTTCTTGCCAAAGCAGCACCACTTCCGGACCTGCAACTAGGGTTTTCTCAAGGGGGCCAGGAGACTTCCCTCGCCGATGGATGGGTGCTTGCACTTGCCAACCAGTTTGTGCCTGTCCACTTCCTTGTCTGTACAGTGGGCCTCCTACCAGCCACGAAAGGAAGAGCTCACAGGGCTTCCATGGATTCATAAATTCATCCTTAGAGAGTGCTCTGAAGAAGTGCAGCTGTCCAGAGGCTGGGAGGGGCTGCAGATGGCGAGATCGGAGGAGCACAGCCGCCTTCACCTCTGCCTCTCCAGCCGACTAGGAGTCAAAGAACTCTGGCTATGGGCTGGGTGTTGGACTTAAGGTGCTCTTGCCTTGCTCTTTATTGTGTTTTACTTTCTTTAGGGAAAAACATGGTTTGTTGTCTTAGCCTGGACACAACAGCTCCTGTTGGAGTTCTGTTTTACCTCTTTTCCATGTGAAAGAAATAAGAGACAGAGTGAGAGAGAAAGAGAGAGAAAATTAATCAACCCATAATCTGTAGATAACTTGACTGAAAGCGAGACAAACAATTTCAGACTTGCACAGGCAAGAGAGAGCCCAGCTGCCTTTTTTCCTCTAATGGTCAAGTTTGGACACTAGGTCCTTCAGAGAGGTGTGGGAGTTGAGCAGCCACATTGATGAGTTACTTCCACCTCTAATTGTAAGTTGTTGTGACACGGACTCTTACTCCTTTTTATTTTCTTTTCAATTGTTTTTCTACACTTCAGATTCATTTGAGATGGGTTTCCAACCTAGCTCAGGTACAGACCTGGGGTCAGTTGTGGGCTCTCCTGATCTCACTCGGAAGGTGAGAAGAGAGGTGGAGATGAGGGAGGGACCCCGTGCTCTTGCTAATGAAAATGGAATCCCTAGACCAGCAGCTGCAGCCTCACCTGGGTGCTTGTTACAAATGCAGGATCTCAGGACCCCAGAGCTGCTGAGTTAGCCCTGCTCACCAAGACCACCAGGTGGTTCATATCTGCATTATGGTTTGAGGAACAGTAGAACATTTAAAATTATATATACTTTCAATTAGCAGTGCAAAGGGTGTTGGTGGTTCTAGGCTGAGAAGTTCATATTGACACGGATGCTGCTACATGTCTTTCCTCAGAAGCGTCATTATCACTGCCCTTGATTTCTGACTTCCTTTATGTGTTGTCCTTGACTTCTGTTAGAAAGCTGTAAAGTGTGACTGAAACTAGCAGGTGAGTTCATGTTTCCTGTTCCACATCAAATCATTAAGATGTTGAAATGTTTGAAAGGAGATGACGTTCGGTACCTGGATTGCCCGGTGACTGCAGACTGCCTTAAGAAATTGGTCTGGATTGTTTGAAAATTTCAAAAAGCTGTGTCTTCTGAAAGGATGGAATAGGAAGCTCAGGCCACGTCAGGAGGGCGAGGTGATGACTTGCTCCTGGGCTGCTCAGATGGGGGTGCTTCACCAGCACTGTGGGGCAGCTGCAGAGCTGATCACAGGCGGGTGACCACTGGTCTGCTTGGCCTGAGAGAATTACGGAAGGCGGTGACAGTTTTAAGAGAGAAGGCTTTGGGCAATGGCTTGTTGACATCCTACCACTTGGATGGAAGAGAGGCAAGCCAGCCTTTCTGTGGCCAAAAGTTCCTGCGACAGCGGCCTCTCCATTTCTAGGGTGAACCATTCATCATGCTGGTGTCTCTGTCCTGAGTCTGGCTGGTGACCAGCTTTTTCATATTATCGTTATCCTAAAATAGGATGGAGGCACTGTATGCCCATGCATTGGGGAAATGGCCCTCAGACAATTTGTGTGTCTTTGAATAAAACAGTCAAATTATATAGATTTAAGATTTGGGAAACACATGATATTGGTTGCCTTATTGAATAAAAATATAACTAGATAGCCCTAGCACAGAGAAACTATTGAAACCATGTATAGCTTTATTCTTTATTCTGAAATTAGGAACATGGTGTAAACTTACCGAAGGGTAGAGGATAGTATCGCCTAGCTAAAATCATCTCTAATTTGTTTAATTTTTTTTATCCTGATGTCACAACTGAGGTACATTATATTTAGTCACTTTGTCCTGCAGTTTTATTCTTCCTGTTCTTACTCTTACATGGTTTTACCCGAAGAATATGTTGCTCAGGGCACTTTTTCAGGAAACGCCTGACTGGGAGTGCTGGTAACAAGTTTTCCGTGATATATTTGTTTTTTGCAGAGTGGTAGCCATCCTTTGTGATGTGAACATTTCTAGTCTCATCTCGGCCCATCCTCGGGTGAGCTTTCCTGGATTACTAACATTGGAGAGCTACATGGGAATGTAAAAACCCTCCTAGTCCTGTGATTTCATTCGGTGGGCCTGGGGCTCACCAGATGCTGCCTGGGACAGGAAGTAGAAACTCCAGCAAAGAAAGTTACTGCATTTATACTTCCTTTTGGTCATTGCCTACTTTTCTGACTAAGCCCATTGGGTAGGGTCCAGTTTTACCTACATCTATATCTATATCTATCTGTCTATCTATCTATCTATCTATCTATCTATATCTATATCTATATCTATATCTATATCTATCTATAGATACGTAGATATATGTAGTATCTGTATATTCAAGTTTATGTGTCTGTACCGTGTGTGTATGTATCTGTATCTGTTTATGTGTATATGTCTGTATACAAAATATGACCTTCAGAGACATATGCAGACATATACCTTTAGAGACATTTGTGAATATGTCACCATGTTTATATGTACTTTTTTTGAGCAAGAGAGAAAGAGTGAGGGACAGACAGGAAGGGAGAGAGATGAAAAGCATCAACTTGTTGAGGCACCTTAGTTGTTCATTAATTGCTTTTTCATATGTGCCATGACTAGGGGGCTCCAGTTGAGGCAGTGACACCTTGCTCAAGCCTGCAACCGTGGGGTCATGTGTATGATCCCATGCTCAAGCTGGCAACCCCACACAACCTTGGGTTTTCGAACCTGGGTCCTCAGCATTCCAGGTTGATGCTCTATCCACTGTGTTGCAGTCTTGTTAGGCTGTCTATATGCATTTTTAAAACAATTTTGGGAATGTCATCATAGAAGCATTTTGGATACATGTATTTCATCTACACAGATGAGGACACAGAAGCTCAGAGCATGATGTATCAACTCTAGCATCCTGATGGAATCAGACTTCAGGGCCCTGCTTTCCTGCTATTTGCTCTAATATGGTTTGTTCCCTCCATGTCACCACTTCACGCATCTGTCTGATTGGTTGTCAAACTCTATACCCTTGTTTTGGCCATATCTTTATATATTTGTAGTATATACTTAATATTTTTCCTTTAAATTTCTTTTTGAATACTTATTTTTTTACTCACTTTTTTTTAAGTGAGAGGAAGGGAGATAGTGAGGCAGACTCCTGCATGCACCCTGACCGGGATCCACCTGGCAACTCTTGTCTGGGGCTGATGCTCAAATCAGCTGAGCTATTTTTAGCACCTAAGGCTGATGCACTTGTACTAACTGAGCCATCGTCAGCTCCAGGGGCCACGCTCGAGCTAATCGAGCCACTGGCTGCAGGAGGTGAAGAGGGATAGAAGGGGGAAAAGGAGGGGAGGAAAGAAGCAGATGGCTACATTTCCTATGTGCCCTAACTGGGAATCAAACCTGGGACATTCATACACTGGACCGATGTTCTATCCACTAAACCAACTGGCCAGGGCTTATTTACTTTTTAATTAATTTTAGTTAATATTTTTTATAAAACACACTTCAGAATTTATCTGTTATTAGACAGCCAGTATGATAGAGGACCATAAGGGAAAGTAAGCTATAAAAATAAATACCTAGCTATTAAATATATGTGTGTCCATGTGTGTATGTGTGTGTGTGCGTGCGCATGCATGTATATCTTCCTTTGTCACTTAAAACTACCCCATACATTTGTATCACACACTTTGGAAAACACTGAGTTAGATGACAAACCTTTAAATCAGTTTGCAGATGACACGGCAGTTCAGAGACCTGTCTCTAAAGGTCATCGCACTTATTGTACTGCTGGTTGCGACAGAAATGTTGTTGAGGATCCAGTGTCTGTGCTGCCTTTTGACATTGGGTGTTAGGTGTGACCTTGATGCAGCCTGGTCTCGCCCAGCACCTGCCACATCTGTCGGCTTTGGTTCTTCAGTTCGGCTGCAAGGGTGGAGGCTGTGACTTGTGACATTGTTTTCTCTTTCCTTCCCCTTCTGCTGTGTGTCATTAACTTCTGATTCTTAAATTCTTGTATTATCTTTTTTAAAAATGTGTAACTGATTTAGTAGGTGCTTTCTTAATTCTTCAGTGATATTGGCCTCGAGTGACTAACTGGAATAGAATATTAAGATTGTGATTGCCCCAAATTAATTTTTTGGTTTTAGAGTTTATATTATATCTTTGGGTTTTGGTATCTGAGGTGGGGTGAGCATAATAAAATATTGCGGTTCTGACAGTAATTTCTTTTTCTGTTCGCTATTTTGAGAGAGGGAGAAAATTTATTTCTTCTATCACTTTAGAATAATAATAATAATGACCCAACATCAAATTAGTATGAGGAAATGAAGTGTTGCTTTCTGCCTGGCAGTGGAACCCAGCTCCCTAAAATGAATGGTGCGTTTATGTCCCTGAGCCTGTGAGAGCGAACGCAGGAGCCGCCGCGCAGCCTGCTCAGCGCCGCTTTCCTGTGCCGGAGAACGTGCAGACTGCTGCTCTGGGCGCGCTCTGTCACCTCCTTGTAAGGTGCTGTGGGGACCTATGCATCTTGCTGAATTTAGTCTGGTGCCAGCTCAGAGAGTTTGATTGTTTTTGCTAATAGAAACAGATTTTGTCATTAGATACCCAAGTGAGATGCTGCCTGCATTCTTCTGGAGTCTCTGGTCACAGAAATCCCTTTGGCTTTAGAGTCAATTCCGTGGAAACACACACACATAGGAACACAGAGTTTGACTGTGGAGTTGGCAAGCAATAAGCGAGCCAAATTTGGCTTGGAAAAATTACCATTGGCAACTTTCTGAATAAAAATTGCATGAAAGTGCTCCTGAGGGAAGGAAGAAGGAAAAAAATCTAGGATCACAGTGCAGCATACTGCATGCCTATCCAGTCTGCCTTCTTGGGGCTGTTTCCCTGGACAATCCTGCTTGTTTCCTTGATCTGTAATATGAAGTGAATCGACTACCCCTGGTCGGCAAACTGCGGCTCGCGAACCACATGCGGCTCTTTGGCCCCTGGAGTGCGGCTCTTCCACAAAATACCACGTGCGGGCGCTACCTCAGTAAGGAATGTACCTACCTATATAGTTTAAGTTGAAAAAATTTGGCTCTCAAAAGAAATTTCAATCGTTGTACTGTTGATATTTGGCTCTGTTGATTAATGAGTTTGCCGTCCACTGGACTACATGAACCAAATGCTCACTGAGTATAAAGTTCCTTTATTTGGCCAAATTAAACCCAACAACTTAAGCTCTGTCCAAACTTGTGCTAGTCCAGGGCCAGCTAAGATATCTGTCATCATTTATAGATTTGCAGAGAAAAAAAAATGAAGTAATATATCAACTCTTACCTGTCTCTTGGATGGAAAGGAATTTAACTCCATGTAAAACTTAATTTTTGTCTCTAAAACACTGGAAACATAATACTTTGAGTTTTTCTCAGAGATGAAGAAGAAAAATCACAAGAGGCCCCACTGAGTGTTTAGAGAGGTCAGTATTAATATTTAAGTCTCGAGTGGGTGACCCGCTGCTCCCCTCTGCCAGCCTTAGCACCTGCTGAGGAAGGCAGTCTGGAAACGCCGTGCGCTCGTTTCTCGGAGTCCAGTTCAGAATGGTCATAGTTTTGGTTTTGGTGCTAGTCTCACACATCTCAGTCCACAAGCTCAGATACAGAGATAATTGGAGGTCTAAAATCAATAAGGATGGAACATAGCCAGTGTGAAACAAATGCTGGAATAAACCATCTGTAAATTCCAGGAGGAGTGGAGCTCACACCCTGTGTGCCACTGGACCAGCCCTGAGGGTGTGTGGGTCTGTGTCCTTGGCTTTGAGAGCCCTCTTCCTCCCAGTGTCAGCTCCCCCTGTTATCTCACATGTATTTGAGGAATCACAAAGGACATTTTATAAGGACCTTTTCTAATTTTTGCATATATTGGGAATCCAGTGAATAAGGTTGGACATTTTTTATTTTTTTTTATCATAGACTGACAGGCTTAATTTAGCAATCTGAGTGATCTTTTTTTTTATTATTCATTGAGAGGAGGGGAGGCAGAGGGGGCTAGGGGGCGATGCTCTGCCCATCTGAAGTGTTGCTCCCTTGCTCAGCAACAGAGCTGTTAGTGCTTGAGGCGGAGGCCATGGAGCTGTCCTCAACGCGTGCGGCCAGCTTGCTCCAATCGAGCCATGGCTCCAAGAGGAGAGGAGGGGAAAAGGGGTGGAGAAACAGATGGGCACTTTTCCTGTGTGCCCTGACTGGGAGTCGAACCCAGGACTTCCACACACTGGGCTGATGCTCTACTGCTCAGCCAGCCGGCCATGGCCCTGAGTGATCTTTCCACAATGCAGATATGATCATGTCTCACTCACCTGTTTACCAAGCTGAGGTCCTTTCACTGACTTCCCACTATTATGATGAAGACAACATTCTGTTACAGTGTCTACACAGCCTTTACAGTGTGAATTCCTCCTCTTGTCAAGCTATGCTTCCACCGCTTTTCGTTTTTCTCTTCCTACAAGCACCCTGGCGATGTCTCACTCTGTTCCTTGAAGCCATGGGGCCTTTGCACGTGCTGTTCCCTCTGCCTGCAATATGTCTCCTTTTCTTCTTAACCTGGTCACTATCTACCTGTCCTTTAGTTCTCGGGTCAATCATAATCTCCTCAGGGACCCACCACTTTGTTCTTTCCATCTATTCTAGACCAATGTCCCTCTGAAGCTTTGTATTTCCAAATGTGCTCCATATAACCTGCTTTTGTGGCATTCATCCCAATGTAGTTTATATGTCTCTTTGTTTCTCCATTAATTAATGCTACTCTTCTCAACCAGCTTCAGCAGGCAAGACTGTAACTTACTGTTACAGTCTGGTCTCTATACACAATGCCAAGCACAAAATAGATAATTTTGTAAAGATTTCTTCAGCAAATGGCTGTAGTAGTTGGTCTGTTGTTACTGTTTTGAAAGAAGCTGAAGGTCTCAACTTTCTATTATTTTGAGCCCGTTTGAAGTCCTATTTTTAAACCAAACCAAATGGTTTACTTACAAACCAAGTGGTTACTCTTTAACTGGTTTACTTTATCAGTTTTCCAATGTTGCCTTTATGTTATAGGGTTGAGGTTCTTTTGGGGATGGGGGTGATTATATGTTTTATGAGGTTAAGGGCCATTTATGGTATGACTACTTTATACTCAAAGATCCAAACATTAGATTAAAAAGCCTGTAATAGGAAGAAAACCATTTTTTTAGTTTTTTCCTGCTTCCACTTCTAATAATGCCAGCTTCTCTCTCCCTCCTCCCTCCTCTTCTTTTGGTGGGATGGGACCACATATGTTCCCGCCACTATGCAAAAGCCACTCGACATCTCTCAATCTCAGTGTCTTTATCATTGGAATGGGAGCATTGGATTATGTGATATCTAAGTTTCCTTCTGGTTCTGACGTTCTGGGTTTTCTTTATATACATAGTGGCTCTTACATCAAGGACCCAGGTTCAAAACCATACTTCTATATTTACATCTTATAAAGCTTACAGATTTCATGTAGGCTTGAGACAACTTTAGTTATCAATAGTAGTGAAAATTATAATTTATAGATTGAAAAATTATTATCATATGTAAGGATACTAATTTTAGTCATTGGGATCCTCAATTCCCCATATTTTTTCATGAGATTTTAAATAGGTGACCAGTGAAAGAAAAGGTTCTTTTGACAAGCTAGTTTGGGCTGTTCTTGGTTTCTCAGAGCTTCTGACAAGCACATGTGCCTTATGAATTTGCACGAGTTTGGGCATAGTGCACTTACTTTAATACAGATCTCCTTCCATGGCCAGGAATGCTGTTCTTTGGAATACACATATATTGTGGGTGGGGAGAGGTTTTAGTACCTATGACCTTAAGATATGAATGAGACTTTTTTTTTCTTATTGCAAGTATTTTTTTCTTAATTTTTCTCTTATTAATTTTTAGAGAGGAGAGAGAAGAGAGAAAGAAAGAGAGAAGGGGGAGGGAGGAGCAGTAAGCACCAACTCCCATATGTGCCTTGACCAGGCAAGCCCAGGGTTTTGAACCGGCGACCTCAGTGTTCCAGGTCGACGCTTTAGCCACTGCGCCACCACAGGTCAGGCTATGAATGAGAATTTAATGTTGTATTTCCAAGTACCTGAAGTACCTGGATTTCCCTAGGGTGTGATTACAGAATACTTTAGAAGTACCTTTTAACTCTTTTAATGAACAAGGACAACAGTGAGAATGTGCCAGAACCTAGTGTTCTAAGGGAGAAGTTGCTGATGGGTTATTAATGTGAAGCAAGACACAGGATTTGAACATTCGACAAGGACGCTGTTAGACTCTGCTGCTCTATCAGTGAGTGCTGTTTAAAACCTCAAGTGGCTGACCTCATTTGTCATTCTTGTTTTGCTTGTGGTGTGTGTTTTACTCTTCCTTACCAGAAGTGTTCGCTCAGGGACGTCTGTCAGAGGGTTGGGACGTGTCCACGAGTCTCCACGAGCTGCTGTCAGAATAGTTTTGGAAATAGAGGAAATCCCCCTCACTTGTACCCTCTTTTAATAATTGGAAACCATACCTAAATCTTACCCAGCAAGTCCCTACATTGGCAAGGTGCCAGCCTGGGGCTACGTGAAGTGATATGTGGGACACGGAGGGTGCTGCCGAGCTGGGCAGTGCAGGTCTGAGCTGGTGGCAGGTGGTGAGGTGGGTGCTGACCAATGCTTTTGATGAGGAGGTCCCCGCTGGGAGCAGAAGTGAGAGCCCTGGCCTGCTGACCTGAGGGTGGACTGGTGCTGACAGCTGGCCCAGCTCTAAACTTAGAAACCAGCTCTAAAATCAGGAAACCTGTGTTGCCGTCCACGACAGCCTCAGCGAGGTGATTGGGATTGTTTTAGAACTCCATCTGAAAGACTGTTAATCTGATGTTTCAGCATTTGGATGGCCAGCAAGACTTGCAGTTATGTTACTTCTCTGGTGCCTTTCTTTGCACTTTGTGGCCAACACTTGTGGGTCTTTGGAGCTCATAGCTTCCCTTGAACTACCTGTTGATAGCTTCAAGTCCTTCCTTTCTGCCCTGTATCCTTTCTGTTGCCTGTCTTGTGTGTCTCTCCTCATTCTCATCCCCTTACCTTAGTTAGGTAGCTGTTTATTTCAGAAGGAATAAATGCTTATGGCTCAAAAAATGAGGAAAAAAAGAAAAAATGCAGAGATAATGAGGGGGAAAAAAGATACCAAAATTGTTACTAGTTAACTTTTGTGTATTTCCTTCCATAGTTTTTTCAGACACATAAGTGCACACACTCATATATATTTTCCTGAATGGGATGATAAATGTTCCTGCAGTTAAGTAATTTGTCTTTTCCATTTAAAATAAATCATGGAACTTATGCTGATATGTGCCCAAAAATAAAATCAATAGTGGAGATGTCTGGTAAACCAGGTGGAGCAAAGTGTTAAATTGTAGCATCTGCGGACGCTCATGTGTGGGTATTAAATGTATGCTGAATGGGTGCCTATTCTCATAAAAAATGTTGAGTGGAAGTCTAGTGAATGATGAGGAAAGAGGAACGAAACAAGTAATAAAAGTGCAGTATGGAGAGTGGACAGCTTGCTGCACCCTTCGTGGGGATGCATCGCATGCATTTTAATGGCAGTGCTGTGCCATTGACACTTACTTCGCCAGTTCCTTATTGGATGGATATTTAATATATGTGTGTATGTCTGTGAATTAGTGAATAACTCATAGACATTTTTCCCCCTCTCTCCATCTCCCTGTGTCTCAGTTTGGGCAGGCATTTCTGTACATCAGGACCTAAAACACATACTGAAACTTCACTCTTAGTTTTTATTCTTACTATGTGAACAGGTGGCACATGAATTCTCCAGTTGGTTTGCCTATATTAAGCAGGACAATATTTTTAATTAGGCAAACATATTTAACGTCAAATGTGTCTATTCTCCCTTGTCTATTTTTTAAAAACTTATGTCCAGTGACATACTCTGTGTCGGTGGCAGAGCAGCCCTCTGGGATGCAGGGAGAGGAGAGGAGGGCTCCACGTGGGGCACTCACAGGATGTGGAGGGCCGAGCCCTGCTTGGCATCACCACCCCTGTGTGAAAATTTATCTTTTGTTCTTGTAGCCTTTCTTTCTATTCTTCACCCAGAGAGAACTATCCAGAAGAACTCGTTTCTGTTAGTTAACATTCTTTGCAGGGATAGCCGGGCTCCCTAGCTTTTCGCTGTGGCTACCTCTGAGTCACACACCAGTCCTTGGTCTTGCCCACTTTGGCTGGAGTGCCATGCTGCTTTTAGCTCCTTAATAGAGTCGTAGCATTGAGGGCCTGGCAGAAAGGCCCTGGGGCCCCTGGGTCAGACTGTGAACTGTGTGTGATAGGCACTCAGCCTCACAAACCAGTCCTTCATCCCATGTTGTAAACCTCACAATCTTTTTGCAGAAGGTGTTTTGGGAGAGTTATTTTGAGCTCTTATAGAGTTTCAGGCAACACGTATGATAATCAGAGATATTAAATAACTTGTCCAAGAGTGCCCAGGTCTAAAAACCAAGTCTAGATATCTCCAGATACTGTATGTCATGCTGCCTGCTTTTCTTGCTGAGGGTCCCAAGTCCTTCCATGTCTATAGTAATAAAACATTTATGGCTATTTTTAAATCTTTGTGTATCAGTCACAGTGTTGGGGGCATGCTGATGAAGCAGAAAAGTCATTCAGGTCTCTGGAGAGACCTGGAGCAGACACAGAACATGGAAATGAATGGAGCAAGGGGCTGCAGGTTTGTAGAAATCCTGTATGTGTATCAAAGTATAACCACTGATACTCCATGTATGTGAAATTAAAATTATTTTACATCATGTGATACCCCTCTGACAAAAGGGTATCAGTTCTGCTACATCTCCACATACATGAAATAGGGGAGCCCCTGAGACAAACCCTAATGCCCCAGCAAATCTTGGAATAAAAAGCTCGCACATTTGTCCTGCCTGCTATGTGTATGAAGCGACATGTGCTGAGGACCAGCCCACACCTCCAGTAGGTTCAACATCAGCAGTAGGTGAGAAAATAGACAAATACCAGCCTTCTTCAAGAAAAGCCATATCAAAAATATTTGTTCAGGGAAAAGGACATGTACTGCTTTTTTATGCAAAGGACAAAAACACGATCTGTATCTCAACCTGGAAGAGGGAAGGTGTCAGGAAACAGCGCGCACCCCTGCAGGAACCTGCCTTCTCCACGGTACAGTCCTCAAAGACACCAGAGGCACAGAAGTGTACGTTTGGGGAAATGTCTTAAAAAGCATTACAGCAGTGTTGGACATTTGTTTCACAATTCCTTTGGGAGTATATGTGAAACGCTGATTAATGTGTGGAGGCACTCTTTGGTACACAGCCATAAGGACGCATCTTTGGTAAGTGAAGAAAATAGTGCCTCTTGGATAAAGTGACATCAGGAAATATAAGCTACAGGTGGAAACATATCAGACTTTGTTGCAATAGAGAAAAAATTGATATATAAATAATAATCTACCTGAAATTTTATAAATGCTGTAAATCACAGACATGGAAACAAACTTTTTCCCTTTAAAAAAATTTATGGGCATTTAAGTAGGTAAGACATATCAAAAGATCAACAGATCTTTCTATTTTCTTATTTGCTATTTTTGAAATGAATAATAACTGTAGGTTTGATCCGTGAGCATTACTATGTGCAGACACTGTGTTTATTTTAAGGCCCTTATTGATCCTCCTAAAACTCTTGAGATGGAAGCCTTCTTGCTGACCACTTTCCACAACTGCAGAGCTGAAGCTCAGAGAGATGAAGCTCCTTGCTAGAACCACACAGCTTTTAAGTAGAGGAACTGAGACTTGAAGCCAGGCATTGTGACCCCCAATTTAAGGCACCTAGCTCCTGGGCTGTATTGTTTTTACTTCAAAGTTTTCAAGGTTCTTTTTCTTTTTTTCTCACAATATCTGAATAGCCTAAAACTATTTTGTTTTGTTTAAAGGGAATAACTCAGACCCAGGCCCCTCTTCATTGGGATGATAGGTGAGCCTTAGTGTGATTATGCTTCTGTGGACAGATTGATATGCTTCTGGCCTAGTGCTGCTGCAGAGTAGCCTGTTGCGTTCCTCATTCATTCATTCATTCACTCATTTGCCTGTTAATTTGTTCCCTTAGTAAGTATTTTAGTGCCAGTTTCATTCTAGATACAGCTTCACACATTGGGCATACAGCAGTGGACAGAACCACCATTTCCTGATCTCACAGTGCTTGCATTCTAGTAGGGAAAGATTGAAATCAGGTAAATATGTAATGTGTCTCATGGTAGTAAGTAGTTTAGAGAAAATAAGTCAGGGTAAGGAAATGGAGAGCATGTGTGTGGGATGTGCTGTTTTTACCCAGGAACATTAAGGAAGAAAAGGACAGTGAGACCTGAGGGGCCATGAGGATATCTGGGGGAAGAGCATTCTGGAGGAGAAAGCAAGTGCAAAAGCCCTGTGGTAAGAGCCTGCTCAGATGAATCTGCACCTATATATTCCTTCCTGATTTGACTATCATGCTTTTCTTTAGGGAATGTCAGTGTTGATACGTATTAAATGATGTAGTGCCAAAAATCCTGAACATGGCACTTCTGCCTGAATAGGTTTCATAAAGATAAAATGTTACCCAGAAGATTTATTCATTGTTTCTGCCTCTGAGATACATCATTTCCCGATCAAGCAAGTGTGTTATTTGTAGTGGACTTGGGTCTTATCCTAGGGATTGGAAACCAAGTTCCAGATGTTCTCCTGTGCAGGAGGACAGGATGAGGTCTGGGCTTCATGCCACAGGTAACCCTTTTTATTTTTATTTTTATTTTTTTTTTCATTTTTCTGAAGCTGGAAACAGGGAGAGACAGTCAGACAGACTCCTGCATGCGCCCAACCGGGATCCACCTGGCACGCCCACCAGGGGGCGACGCTCTGCCCACCAGGGGGCGATGCTCTGCCCATCCTGGGCATCGTCATGTTGCGACCAGAGCCACTCTAGCGCCTGAGGCAGAGGCCACAGAGCCATCCCCAGCGCCCGGGCCATCTTTGCTCCAATGGAGCCTTGGCTGCGGGAGGGGAAGAGAGAGACAGAGAGGAAAGCGCGTAGGAGGGGTGGAGAAGCAAATGGGCGCTTCTCCTGTGTGCCCTGTCCGGGAATCGAACCCGGGTCCTCCGCACGCTAGGCTGACGCTCTATCGCTGAGCCAACTGGCCAGGGCCCAGGTAACCCTTTTTAGAGCTAATAAACAGAATTGTCCGTATAGTCTGAAAATGATGAACACTGCATCATGGCAGAGTAAAACACCTTAAACTGTTTTAATCTTCCATCCAAAAGGTTTCTTATTAATCAATCAAATGTTATCAGATGTTATAGTAATTTACTTTGTAACATCACCACACGTTTTTAATATCAATTCATTGGAAATGACATATTCTTGAGGGAAAGTCTTATGAAATCTATGACTTTTTGATGGACATTTATAGCAAAATGTATATTTAAAACCCTTGTGAATGTGCACGTGGTAACACTCTGTGAAAGCCTGATTAGCTAGCTTCTTTTCAACTTGCTGGATTATTTAAAAAAAATTTTTAAACCATATTTTCTAGTTGAGATCGTAGAGGCCCCAGTAACTCACAGCATTTCATTTCTGATATCCTTCAACATGGGATAAACAATTAACCTGATCTGAGTGTAAAGTGTCTCCGAAGTATTTCCTTTACATTTGCTTGGCCTCCCACTGAAGAAAGGTTTGATAATAGGGTCATTGTCAGACCCTTAACTCTGTTGCACACTGCCAGGGGCCTCCGCACATTGATAATAGGGTCATTGTCAGACCCTTAACTCTGTTGCACACTGCCAGGGGCCTCCGCACAGTGTTAGTGACGCGGTTGGGGACAGCAAGCGCTGGCAGCAGCCAGGGCCCTGCATGAGGGCGCCTCTCCTAGGGGGACACCCAGGGTAGTGACCCAAAAGAGGGCTCCCAGGAGGTCTTAAGTCACCAGGTCACATGAAGAACGAGAGGTACATAGGCTGTGGGGGCAGCAGGCACAAAGCTCTGAATTGTAGAGACAGATAGTTTGGGTTTGAATGCCCAGATGCCTGGGACTGAGGACCTGTCCCTCATGGACTATAGTACCTGAGTGCACTAAGAGTAATAGGAAATGCTGAAATAGAGGAGTTTGGATTTTTTGGTCCCTATTTTTATGCTGTTTTTAATCTGCCAGCAGGAATATTTCATGACATCAAAGACATAGCCAAAAAACAAGATATGCACACACACATACACACAGTTCTGTATCTCACAACTTGTGTCACATATGGCCTTTGTCGACGGACTATTGTGTATTGTTTAGTCTTGGAACTTCTTTCAAAGATAGGATGTCATTTACAATCTTCAGGCCATATGTTTACTCAGACTTAAGAAACATGGGCTAATCTTTTTCTATTTTGAGGAGTAATAAATTGAAAAGATAATTACATAATATGGTGCACAATGTAACTCTGGCTGGAGCCATATGTGTTTAATTTTACAGAAACATGCATGGTGACAGGTTATGAAAGGATGAAACTATTTTAGTCTTTTTAAGGATTAGAAGCATGATTAAAAAAATAAAATAAATGGCTTTTATCCCCCTACCCCTGCCCTGAAATACAACTCAATACACAAACCCAATGAAAAACACCTAGCTGATTACAGTTTGTTTTTGTGGTGTCCAATGGCGAATAAAATTCGTTACAGGACATTATTTCCAAGCTCTTGAAAATTAGATGCAGGATTCTGTGTGCTGGGGAAGGATGGCACGTAGTTCCTGATGAGCGAGCAGAGTGGAGTCGCAGCATTCCACATGAAGCAGGAATTTCTCATGTGGGTATCCAATTAGAAGCACACCTGTTATTTCTATCGTATCTGATGTAAAAGGTTGCGGCGGAAGAAGAGCAAGAGGCTTCCTTTCCTTCCTTCAGCAAACATCTGTTGAGCACCTTTTAAACTGCAACCACTGTACTTGGTACCTAAGATATAGAGTCAAATAAAGTACTCCTCACTAAGACTGTTCAGCAAGCTAGAGGCTTATATACTGAGATCCACTTTCAGATTGCGTTCAACAGGTCCCCTGTGACCCTGACCCTGTCCTGGAGGCAGGATTCCAGGTGTGGTGGACAAAATGATGCCGCTGAAGATGTCTGTCCTGATCCCCAGGACCTGGTAGTATGATATGTTCCAGGGCAGAGTGGATTAAGTTTGAAGATGGAATTAAGGCTACTGACGGCCTGACTTTGCATGTGGGAGATTATCCAGGATTATCCCTGTGCACCAATGTCATCACAGGTCCCTACAAGTAGAAAAAGGAAACTGGGGAGCTAGGACCAAAGAGATGGCAGTGAGAGGGACTCTACCCACTCTGGCTGGCTTTGACAGGGGAGAAAGGGGCCACATGCCAAGGAGTGCGGGTGCCACTTCTTGCTGGACAAGGTGAGGCAACCAATTATCTCCCCTGGAGCCTCCAGAAGGGTCACGGTCCTGACAACACCTTCATTTTAGCCCAGGGAGACCCACTTCAGATTTCTGAGCTCCAGAACTGTAAGATGATAAATGTGTATGCTTTAAGCCACTGAGTTTGCAGTCATTTGTAACAGAAGCAAGAGGAGATGAATTCCTGAGAGAAGGACCACAAGCCTGGTGTTCAGGGACTAGAATAGTTTCTCAGAACACAGCGGCATAGAAGAATCTCCTGGAGAGCTTTTACAGTGCTGACACCGGGTCCTGGACCCCAGGAATTCCAATTTAGTTGGTCTCTGGAGGGTGGACTGGACATTGAGATTTTGCAAGTGACTCAAAGGTACAACCAGGAATGTGGGACACTGGTTAAGGGTGTTGGCTTTGGCATTACATCAACTTGGCTTCCTATTCAACACCTGCCTCAGGATGGCTAGGTGTGTGAGTGTTATTCTTTTATTTTCCTTAATTTTATTTAGAAGATTAAATTTAAAAGGGTGACATTGATCAATGAGAGTACATAAGTTTCAGGTAAAGGTTTCTGTAGCACTTGAACTGTTGATTGCTTTGTGTATCCATCACCCACAGTCAAATCATTTTCCATCACCATATATTTGTCCTTCTTTACTCCCTTCTCTCCACTCCTACCCCATGTCCCTCTCTCCCTGGTAACCACTTCATTTTTGTCTATGTCCAAGAGTCTCAGTTTTATATTCCACCTATGTGTGATATCATGAGTTCCTAGCCTTTTCTGATTTACTTATATCACTCAGTATAATGTTCTCAAGGTCCATCCATGTTGTCGTAAATGTCACTATGTCATCATTTCTTATGGCTGACTAGTATTCCATAGTATATATGTACCACATCTTTTTTATCTAATCCTCTTTCAAAAAGCACTTCGGTTGTTTCCATGTCTTGGCCACTGTGAACAATGCTGCAGTGAACATGGGGCTGTGTGTCTTTACGTACCAATGTTTTTGAGTTTTGGGGGTATATACCCAGTAGAGGGATTGCTGGGTCACATGGTAGTTCTATTCTTAATTTTTGAGAAACCACCATACTTTATTCCATAATGATTGTAATAATTTGCATTCCCACCAGCAGTGAAGGAGGGTTCCTTTTTCTCCACCGCCTCTCCAACACTTATTATTACCTATCTTGTTGATAATAGCTATTCTAACATGTGTGAGGTGGTATCTCATTGTAGTTTTGATTTGCATTTCTCTAACAGCTAGTGAAGATGAGCATCTTTTCATATAATTGTTGGACATTTGTATGTATTCTTGGAGGAAGAGTCTGGTCATGTCCTCTTCCCATTTTTTTTTTATTTTTTATTTTTTATTTTTCTGAAGCTGGAAACGGGGAGGCAGTCAGACAGACTCCCGCATGCGCCCAACCGGGATCCACCCGACACGCCCACCAGGGGGCGATGCTCTGCCCATCCGGGGCGTCGCTCTGTCACGACCAGAGCCACTCTAGTGCCTGGGGCAGAGGCCAAGGAGCCATCCCCAGTGCCCGGGCCATCTTTTGCTCCAATGGAGCCTCGGCTGCGGGAGGGGAAGAGAGAGACAGAGAGGAAGGAGAGAGAGAGGGGTGGAGAAGCAGATGGGTGCTTCTCCTATGTGCCCTGGCCGGGAATCGAACCCGGGACTCCACGCCAGGCCGACGCTCTACCACTGAGCCAACCAGCCAGGGCCATCTTCCCATTTTTTAATTGGAATGTTTGCTTGTGTGTTGCTGAGCTTTGTGGGTTCTTTATATACATATTTTGGATATTAACCCCTTATGGAGCTGTTGTTTGCAAGTATCAACTCCCATTTAGTTGGCTGCCTATCTGTTCTGTTGTCAATTTCTGTTGCTTTACAGAAGCTTTTTAGTTTGATATAGTCTCATTCATTAATTTTTGCCTTTACTTTCCTTGCCTATGGGGTCAAATTCATAAATTGTTCTCTATGGCCAAGGTCTGTGAGTTTAGTATATATGTTTTCTTTTATGTAATTTATTGTTTCAGATCTTATATTTAGATCTTTGCTCCATTTTGAACTATTTTTTTTTTCCAGAGGGACAAACTGTAGTCAAGTTTCATTCTTTTGCATGTGGCTTTCCAACTTTCCTAGCACCGTTTATTGAAGAGGCTTTCTTTTCTCCATTGAGTGTTTTTGGCTCCTTTGTTGAAGATTATTTGTCCCATGAGTTATTCTTTTAGCTTCATTTTCTCATCTGTAGTGTAGGGACACTGTGAACTTCTACCTAGGATTGTATGATCTTGAAATGTGACTCTTGCATAGTAACTGCTCAGTAAATGGCTATTGCTTTGACTGTTCTTATGATGCTGGTTTGGATGCACAGCTCAGCTGATGAAGAAGTGGTCATAGCGTCTGGTCATTTTGCACACCGTCTGGTCATTTTGCACACCTGTGTTCACAATTGCCTTCTGACATAGCTTTCTGTTATCATACCCATTCCAAGGAGGGTAGAGAGGATCTGAAAAGTTAAACAACTTTTCCGCAGTCGCAAGCAAAGATAATAAGCCCATAAATCTGGACCTGAAGCCTGGGTTTCACTCCAGGCTTGGGACATGCCTAGGCTTGCAAGATACACGTGTAGGAATGGGGTGCTGGTGCTGCATGCTCACAGGGCGCCTTTGGAGACATTTCACAAACCACTGCCAGCGTCATCCTCAGGCTGGGGGTGGCATTTTGTACCGGCTTCATTCAGTCTCTGCGTGGTAAACCATATTGCCATGTTGCCTGACATGAAGGAATAGGATGTTGAAAACCACAGGAATGAGGATTCTTAATAGTTAGAGGCTGTTTGCCTCTGTCTGCCATTTAATCTAATCTCAGGTTCAGTTGATCCTATTGATTAGGTTCTTTTCAAACCCCTATGTGGCCTATGGGGCTTCACTGCATGGGGCAAAATGTTATTCTTCTCATATGTGCATTGAAAAGAAAAGGTGAAAGTATACAATTAATTTGCCTGCACTTTCTCACAAATTGTATGCTAGATTTCTGGAAAATGCTATATGGAACAATATTCCAGCAAATTATCGTTATTTACTGTGACTTTTTCCTGCATATTTGAAGTCAACAATTATGTTTCCTTTCTATACTTAATGGCCTTTGTACAACAATTTTAGAAACCTGATCAAGGTGTCATTAAGAAAATTTGTGCTTTCTTAGACCTTGTGATTTTTGGGAAGCCAGTTAACAATATCAGAAGTAATAACCAAGTCCAGCCTCCAAAGGGACACCCTCACCTGTCCCTTTCTTTAAAGTAATTAATTATTTGTAGGTCACTGCCCTGTCTCATTTGATTTAGAAAATATAACATCTTTACTCATTATCACTATTCATATTACTAAAAGCAAATAATAAAGTTACACTTGATAATCTTAAATGCTCACGTAGCATTGTTTAGGAGGGGGCAAGTTTGTCATCTTTGGAATGTCATCCCTTTCTTCTCCAAGTGGGGCCTGCATGTATCACATCAGAAATCCTTCTCTAACTCCGATCCAGCCTTGCAGTTGTGCCCTCGTTTCTGTGTCACCCTTACGCTCACTGCCGCTGGCAGCCACCAGCCTGAAGACATTCATTGGTGAGCCACTTCATTGTTCTGGAGGTTCCGAGGTCCAGGCAAACATTTTGTCTGGGGCTCCTCATCCTCACCTAACTGGAACTGAGAAGAGCAGCTCACGGTCAGCCGTAGGCCAGTGCGTTTGGGTTTTCTGAGTTTGAAGAGATCCAACTTCTTTACTCCCAATTTCCAGGAACTTTGGTTTATGAGATTTCCACTAAGAAAACAAAACACAACAAAAAAACCCCAACAAACGCCCCAAACTAGACTCTTTTGAGGAACTAATCTGATTTTGCTTGTAAGCTCTCTTGCAGTGTATGTGCAAACACAACCTAATTGTTGAATGATTTTTAAACTGTCTTCAAAATCAGGTTGATGTGGGTGGCTGAGAGAAGAGTTCAGGACCTGTAGAGGTAGTGGGAAGTGCAGACTAGCGGTCACGTGAGTTTCCCTCTACCTTGTTGACATTGTTCACATTTTGTCGTATTAGCTTGTAGATGTGTTTAAAAGGAATAAAACATTTCAGCAACAGCCAGGATCACTTTAACCTCTCCTTTCCATTCCTTAAAAGCAAATTCCATCAGGAGTTTAGGGTACCTCATTTCATTCCATTTTTATATATTTACTTATTCAGGTAGCCTTTTATGAGAGTTTATGTAGTTTATAAGTTTAACATCAAACTATATTGTATCCTAAGTACATCATGCTTTTTTATTCAGCCTTGAGTTTGAGAAAGATACAGTGTTAATATTTATATAATTCTAGCTTACCCTGCTAAAAGTCTGCACGGTATCCTATTATTTGACAGTGAACTGTGCTTCTTTATTCCAATGTTGATGGGCATCTATAATTTTATTTCTATTTCAGCAAACATCTTTGACATGCACCAGAGTTTATTTGGAGTAGAATTAATTATCAAGACAGTTGATTGCACTTTGTAAGGTGTGTGGCACCCAGCACAGCGCTGACCACCACACTAGGCTAAGGAGGAAGATGTCAGGTCAATCTTCCCCTCAGAGGCTCTGTTGAGGAACTGAAGGACAATTGCTCTGTCTTTAGAAATGCATATTTCTTTTTCTTTTTTCTTTTTTTGTATTTTTCTGAAGTGAGAAGCGGGGAGGCAGAGACAGACTCCCTCATGCACCCAACCAGGATCCATCCAGCATGCCCACCAGGGGGCGATGCTCTGCCCATCTGGGGCGTTGCTCTTTTGCAACTGGAGCCATTCTAATGCCTGAGGCAGAGGCCATAGAACCATCCTCAGTGTCTGGGCCAACTTTCTCTAATGGAGCCTTGGCTGTGGGAGGGAAGGAGAGAAATAGAGAGAAAGGAAAGGGGAAAGGGTGGGGAAGCAGATGGTTGCTTCTCCTCTGTGCCCTGACTGGGAATCGAACCCAGGACTTCCACACGCTGGGCTGTCACTGTACCACTGAGCCAACTATATGCAGTTCTATTTCTATATATTTCATTAGCTGGACTGCATTGGAACCCTCAAGAAGAGGTAATAGTCTGCTTATATCCCTCATATCTTCTAACAGAAGATTTTAGTTGCGTTGTGTCCATTTGTTTCATCCATTTAAAGAGAGGTGATCCACTACATTGATTGACTAGGAAGAGCCTCATCTTCTGGTACAGGTTAGGAACATGATTAGAGAAGGAAGGTATCAACTAATGAATCCAGCAAGAGAACAGGTATTCAGAGATGCCCAGTGAAGTCCCGCACACAAACCTTTCTTTCTCAGCCATCACTTTTGAGAAATGCAGGTTGGGAGAATGGGGGAGCGGTGCTCAAAGGAGCAGCACAGAAAATAGAATAAAAGGAAAGAAAAGTATAAGAATAAAACAGAGGAAGAATTTCTGAGTGCAGGAGGCTTCACTGCTTCTCATCCGGAAGACCTGTCCTGTGCTTGGGCCTGACAGCTTGTGAGGACAAGATGAATTTTTCAGTCAGTCTGAGCAATGCCGTCCACACCAGCTGATCCCCTCCCCTGGCAGTTGTCTCTCTCTCCATCTTTTATCATTCCTCTTGATCCGTCATCTAGAGAATGCTAGAAGGCACAAGAATGTGGTTCCAAATAGGAATCGGTGCCTGCTTTCTGTCTTGGTTTATTTTCAAAAACCTTTTTGAACTTTTGAACTGCTAGTACCCACTGGCATGTGCAGGAGAGTTGATAAATAAAGATAATGTTGACGTGAGTACAGTTTCTTCCATATGTAACTAGAGAAGCATGTGAGTTCCAGATAAGCTTTTCTTAAAAAAAAAAATTTTTTTTTTTAAGTCAAAGTTTTTGAGTAGAGCTAGGGAAGACACCGGTACTAATGGACATCCTTAAATCTTGGACCAATTAAGAGAAAATCAAGCTGAAATATTGAAAATAAGCTGGTATATTGGTTAAAGGCCCCTCTGTTTTCATCAAATTTAAACTCTGTTTCCCTTTGTATGTTCTTTGTTTATTATTATAAATTTACTTTTTTTTTTGTCTGTAATGGTCACTTTCTAATTCCCTAGTGTATTGAAAATCATGTCTTTATATTATCCAACTTGTATTATAGATATGAAGATTTGTTCTTTTCTTGATTACTTCTGGAATAAAAATTCAGCTTCTGTTACTTCTCAAGTATCTTTTGAAAATCTGAGGTTTTGAATTCAGATAAAAGTAAACATGAAGCAGCAATTATAAATCAAGTAAAGAAACAGGAAAGACCTATGCTTTAAAATACCCAATCTAGTTAAATACCTGGTTTTAGATTGTTTATTAAAAATTTGAAGTAAATGGCTTCATTGCATGCTTGCCCAACTCAGGATTGAATTGACATCTGATTTTGACAAAATTTACCTCAGTATTGTAGAAAGAGCAAAATGTTTTACTTGCCAAAGTTTTTAAAATTAAATTATAATTGTAATAATATTATATTAGTTTCAAGTGTCCAACATAGTGATTTAATGTTTATATACTTTTAAGATGTGATCACCGTAAGTCTAGTGCCCATCTCTCACCATACAGAGTTATTACATTCTTGACTCTGTTCTCTGTGCTGTACATTATATTCCTGCCACTTACTTATAAGCAGAAGTTAGTACCTCTTACTCTCCTTTATCTTTTTTCACTCATCCTCTTACCCCCCTGGCACCCATCAGTTTGTTCTCTGTATCTTTGAGTCTCTTTTACTTGTTCATTTGTTTTGTTTATATAGATTCCATATATAAGTGAAATGATAGGGAATTTGTCCTTCTCTTTCTGACTTATTTTACTTAGCATGATATCCTTTAGGTCCATCAGTCCTTTTGCAAATGATAGGATTTCACTCTTTTTTATGGCTGAGTAGTATTCCACTGTGTGTGTGCATGTGCGTGTATCTCACATCTTCATACACTTACTTATCAGTGGACACCTTGATTGCTTTCATATCTTAGCTATTGTAGATAATGTAGATAATGCTGCAGTGAACATAAGGATGCATGTATCTTTTCAAATTAGTGTTCTTATCTTCTTCAGATAAATACTCAGACATGGGGTTACTGTGTCATATGGTAGTTTTGTTTTTACTCTTTTGAGGAACCTCCATACTATTTTCCATAGTAGCTGCACCAATTTACAATCCTACCAGCAGTGCAGGACGGTTCCCTTTTCACCACATCCTTGCCACATTTTGGTTGTTTCCATGCATTGGCCACCATAACTCATGCTGCAATGAACATAGTGATACATATATCTTTGCAAATAAATGTTTTCAAATATTTCCAGTAGATACTCAGAAGAGGGGATTCTTGGTTGTATAGTGACTCTTTTCTTAATTTGGAGGAGCTTTTGTACTGTTTCCTATGATGGCGTTCCCAGTTTATATTCCCTCCAGCCGTGACTGATGATTCCTTTTCCTCCACAACCTCTCCAATGCTTAGTTATTCATCTTGTTGATAATGCAGATCTTTTTTATTTTTTTGAAAGAAAGAGGGAGGGAGGGAGAGAGAAGCATCAATTTATTGTTCCACTTCATTGTACACCACTGATTGCTTCTTATATGTGTCTACTGAGGCTTGAACCTGCAACATCAACCCTGGAGTCAAGCTGACATCCACGGAATTAAGCCAGCGACCCTGGGATTGAGACTGGAACCTCAGTGCTCTAGGATGATGCTCTATCCCCTGCGCCACTGGCCAAGGCAATAATGCAGATACTAATGCAATATCCTTGCATTAACATGTAAGCTGTAAATTAAGTATGGGGTCTGTGGCACCCAAACCAAATGACAGCACCATGACTAAACAACTTAAGACCCCTTGATAGGTTTGTTCAGACAGTATAGTAGGTACAGCAGACCCACTCTTCTCCTAGATTTGTGATAAATTCTGAACTATCTTCTGTCTCTGTGTGAAACAGGACAGGCTGCAAGCTCACTGCTCTCACCCTGCTGATGAGAATCAGATTGTGGGCTTATTAAAAGAAGATGTAACTCAGGAACTACCAGGGTGAAGAGAGGCGAGGTGGGGGGACGGGTGCAGAGTCCCTGCTCTCTCCACCAGGGGGGACGGGGTGCAGAGTCCCTGCTCTCTCCACCAGGGGGGACGGGTGCAGAGTCCCTGCTCTCTCCACCAGGGGGGACGGGTGCAGAGTCCCTGCTCTCTCCACCAGGGGGGACGGGGTGCAGAGTCCCTGCTCTCTCCACCAGGGGGGACGGGTGCAGAGTCCCTGCTCTCTCCACCAGGGGGGACGGGTGCAGAGTCCCTGCTCTCTTCAGGCTGCTCGCTCTCCACCAGGGGGGACGGGTGCAGAGTCCCTGCTCTCTCCACCAGGGGGGACGGGTGCAGAGTCCCTGCTCTCTTCAGGCTGCTCGCTCTCCACCAGGGGGGACGGGTGCAGAGTCCCTGCTCTCTCCACCAGGGGGGACGGGGTGCAGAGTCCCTGCTCTCTTCAGGCTGCTCGCTCTCCACCAGGGGGGACGGGTGCAGAGTCCCTGCTCTCTCCACCAGGGGGGACGGGTGCAGAGTCCCTGCTCTCTCCACCAGGGGGGACGGGTGCAGAGTCCCTGCTCTCTCCACCAGGGGGGACGGGGTGCAGAGTCCCTGCTCTCTCCACCAGGGGGGACGGGTGCAGAGTCCCTGCTCTCTTCAGGCTGCTCGCTCTCCACCAGTCTCCCTGACTCGTTTTACGGACACGTCTTACGTGTGTGCATTTCGAAGCTGGAGGTGTGAGAAGAGGACATTTTGTCATGTTCCATCACAGTAGCTCTCACAGGCAGTACCCCACCTGTTTCTCTCCCCCAGCTGTCATTACTCCTTCAATCTGGGTGGATGTTCGAGCTATACATTGTGCAGAATCACACATTTAATTTTTATTGTATTTAGAGAAATGCATAGGCTTCTAGAAATTTAAGGGCACCCAAATACAGTTGACCCTTGCACAACATGGATTTGAACCTCATAGATCCACTTATATATGGATATTTTCAATAAACATACAGCTGGCCCTCGTATCCTCATGTTTCAAATCCACAGATTCAACCAGCCATGGACTGAAAACAGTATTTCGATCTGTGGTTTGGAACCCATCTGCGGAGGGCCGACTCTGTCACTTTCTACACCATGTTGTATAAGGGACTTGAATATCTGCAGGTTTTGGTATCCATGGGCATCCTAGAACCAATCCCCCAGATATGAAAGGCTGACTGTACTCATGTTTTGGGTAAGTGAAAAGTTACACAAAGATTATTAACTGCATGTGGGCTCAGTGCCCCAACCTCGGCATTGTTCAAGCGTCAAGTGTATTTTGCAAACTGTTGGAATTTCTTTTTTTTTTTTAGTTTTTTGGTTTTTTTTTTTTTGTATTTTTCTGAAGCTGGAAACGGGGAGAGACAGTCAGACAGACTCCCGCATGCGCCTGACCGGGATCCCCCCCGGCACTCCCACCAGGGGCGACGCTCTGCCCACCAGGGGGCAATGCTCTGCCCCTCCGGGGCGTCGCTCTGCCGCGACCAGAGCCACTCCAGCGCCTGGGGCAGAGGCCAAGGAGCCTTCCCCAGCGCCCGGGCCATCTTTGCTCCAATGGAGCCTTGGCTGCGGAAGGGGAAGAGAGAGACAGAGAGGAAGGAGGGGGTGGGGGTGGAGAAGCAAATGGGCGCCTCCCCTATGTGCCCTGGCCTGGAATCGAACCCGGGTCCCCCGCACGCCAGGCCGATGCTCTACCGCTGAGCCAACCGGCCAGGGCCAAACTGTTGGAATTTCTGATCAGTAAACTATATGGCAGGAGGTGGTGGGATACAGGATAAATTATGCCTTTTCTTAAATCTCTATTTTGTAGTTTTTTTCTTCACAACTTAGGGTCTTTATAGAATGTTTGACTCCTGTAGAAATGTGTGTCTGTATGCACACATACATGAGTACATACATATACACACTTTTACCGAAATGTACACGTGTGTGCATGTGCACATGAGCGTGCATATATAATTGTTCTATTGTCTAAAGCCAAATAATTCGAGTTTCTTTTCTAATGCAAAAAAGTTACTTCTGTAAGTTGAAAAATAAATATTATAATCAGCAAGGCATCACAAATAACTTTTATGTCTAAATCAAGCTATTAAATGCTTTTTTATTTTTAAGTAGATGGGGGGAATAATACAGCAGTATAGTTCATAAAGTGGTATACCATTACTGCCCGCTGTGTCCAAGAATGAGACCTGCTTTTTACACTCATGAGGTAAAAGCGGATTAGGGTGGTGAGCAATGTATTATCCTATATTTCTTATTGTGCATTCTGTTTCCTTTTTGAGCACCTTTGTAAACTGAATGGCTACTAATGACATAATTACAACTGTTTGTCACCACCATAATGTGTGCTTTCCTATCTCCTCATGAAGATGTAAGTTAGATAAAGGAGGGGTTTGAGCGGGAAGACAAAGTGCAGTGATTTATTAGTGGCCAGATGTGGTTGTTAAAAGCTTTTCTACAGAAGGCTCGATGGAGTGGCACAGAGTAGGAGCGGAATCGCTGTGCACACCCAGCCTGCGCGTCGTGGCATGAGTGACATGGTGCTCATGAAGGCATGACAGATGAACCACACATTTTATTGTTGTGTACAGATTTTATGCTGGAATTTAAACAGGGTAAGAAAGTCATATTGGCTTATACCAGCAAAGTAGGTGTTTAAAAGAAACTAATCAGACCAAAGTGCTAGTGATATTTTCAATTTGCTTAGTGCCTCATAGCAAAACTGAAATATCTTTGTTCCTGTCAAGTTTGAAAGAGGGAAAATCCCAGCACTGTTAAAAAAAAAAGAAAGAGAAGTTAATATGAGAATTCAAAGAAATCAGAAGCAAGGTATTACTTAAGCACTGTTGACATTCATAGTGCACACATAGACACCACACACACACACACACACACACACACACACACACACACCCCCAGGAGATCAGGGAGATGCTTCTGAGGAAGAGGCACCATTTCTAGCTTTTGTATTATTTCCACAGACAAAGCTCTATTAAAATAATGTTAAAACCCTAGAGTGATAGAAGCTATGAGTGGTTTGAAGTGTTTTCTAGCATTTGGAGGAAGAAAGAAAAAATAAAGAAAAAAGAAAATGGTTATATCTTAAAGCCATTCTGTGATCAGAAGTAGTGATCTGTTTCTCCTTCTCTCTCACTCTTCTTTGTCTCGTCTTCCTTTACTTCCCTGGAAAATCTTATATGGAGAATTATACTATAGGATTGGGTCTGTTATAGCATGGGACCTGGACATATACAGAACATACGAACAAAATTTTCCGTACCTTCCAGGGTGGATAGAAAAATTGTATAGTACAGGTTGAGCCTTAAGGTTTTAGGTGAGCTCTATGAGGCTAGTGAAGGCTTTGGTGGGTGTTCATAATACTCTGATCTTCCCCGTCTTCTGTCCCTCTTTTTCTTGTTATACAGACTTGAAGCCTCTTGTCGACCTACCATTCTTTCTGAGATTTACTTATGTGTTTGTACTGTTACTTGCTTTAACATATATTCCCCTGTGTGCCATCTGTTAGTTCCACAGAGACAGAAATTAGGTTCCTAGACCTGTCACATTATCTGACTCATAAAATACACTTGGGAAGTATTTGTAGATTGGGTCAAAAGAACTGCATGGACAACAGCCTACATTCAGGCTGTCACTTGGAGAACACTAACAAATCTACCCAGAGAAAACATTCCTAAGTGATAAATACTTGTCCATATCAATGAAGCAGCTTACGTGGTTCTCTTGCTAGTCCCTTAATTTACAGTTGGAGCCTTAGAGTCCAGAAATTCTGGTCCCTCCCAAACTGACTTTGGTCTCTGGGCATTCGTCATGCAATTCCAGGAACTGCCACTTGATGGCTCGTACCCAACCTGTAGGCAGTTAAAGAAGTCCAAAAATTACACATGCTTTTTCTTCCCTTGACTCTGTCTCTTCCATTCAAAGTATATATGTTCTTTATGACTCATATATTGAACCTTAGAAAGAAGTGAATAAAACTGAAATGCAGGGAGTAAAATTTCAAAGAAATAAACCACTTAGAAGCAGGGCTGCCTTCACGCGCTGTCTGTGCAGCGGTGTGGGGTGCTGTGCTCAGAGGGCCCTGTGCCGCGTTAGCGCTCTGCTTCACCAGCTTGAAGTTCTCCATCATTTTGAACGAGGAGCCTCACGTTTTCATCTTGCACTGAACCCCACAAATGGTGTAGCTGGTCCTGCCCATAAGTATGTGTTCTTTCTGTCCTTGTAATCACGTGGGTTTTCAGTTACTGACTTCTTTCACCTTGTTGGAATTTGTGTTCCTTGGAAGCTAGATGGCAGCAGGCTGGCTCTTACCGGACCTTGGCTCCTAAGTGATTTATTGAGTACTTGGTAGGAAGCCTGTCCTCATAGGCCACAGGCTAATGGAATAAGGGCTTTGGCTTTGACTCAGATCGGGTTCCAATCCTGGCCCTACAGTGGACAAGTTACTTAAGCTTTCCAGGCCCAATGGCCTCCTCTCCGTCAAAGAGATGAGCAGAGGCGGATTTAACGGCAGGCACACTGGGTGCACTGGGTGCGCGCCCTGGGCCCCGACTTCTGAAGGGCCCTGCAAATCCCCAATTTCACACTTTTTCCTAATGACACCAAGTCTGGTTTCATATGTGAAATTTTAACAATAGTACATAATATTTTTTATTTATTAAAAAATATGGTTAACATGTATTTTTATTTTTATTTTTCCTATCTCTTTTTTTTAAGGGACCCAATATTTTCTTCTGCGCCTGGGGCCTCAACCAACCTTAATCCGCCTCTGGAGATGACAATAGTGTGTCTACTTCCTAGGCTTGCAGTGATGACTGAGTGAGACAGTGTGTGGGCCCAGCTTCCAGGCACCTTGCTCAGCTGTCGTAGTGGCCATTGGGCAGGTTTCTGGTTTCACCTGCCTTGTAATAGTTGCTGCATTGATGTGGCGGGTTCTCGCTCTGCTTTCATGCTCCCGGGCACCAGCAGCGGTCAGGGCTCCCTGTCGCCTGGAGCCAGGTTCACTGGACGGCTCAGTTCAGCTCTGCTCCTCCAGACTGAAGCCCTGCCTGCTCCCTTCCTCCAGGCCTCCTCCTTCCTGTGGAACGTTCATTAGCACGGAAAGGATTTGTATAACTACACTCAGCATTTTGTAACCCATTTCTGTTTCCCAGTGGTCCAAAGATGTTTCTTTTTTTTTTTTAATTAATTAATTAATTTATTTATTTATTAGAGAGTGAGTCAGAGAGAGGGATAGACAGGGACAGACAGATAGGAACAGAGAGATGAGAAGCATCAATCATTAGTTTTTCATTGCATGTTGCAACACCTTAGTTGTTCATTGATTGCTTTCTCATATGTGCCTTGACCATGGGCCTTCAGCAGACCGAGTAACCCCTTGCTGGAGCCAGCGACCTTGGGTTCAAGCTAGTGGGCTTTTGCTCAAACCAGATGAGCCCGTGCTCAAGCTGGCGACCTCGGGGTCTCGAACCTGGGTCCTCTGCATCCCAGTCCGACGCTCTATCCACTGCGCCAGCGACTGGTCAGGCCAAAGATGTTTCTTACTAAAGGAGCCAACCTCTCCTCTGCAGAAGCAGCCAAGTATATTTCGTAAATAAAACCCCTCCCCTACTCGTATAGGAAGCTTGGAAAAGGGACTCTTTGCTGGGGAGGGATGATACGGTATTGGGGACTGATAAGCTGTGCAGTATGATTCATTCTGTTATCTGATACACGCCTATCAAAGACTCTCTGGGTGTCAGGTAGTGTTGTGAGGACCGAGTATCATTGCTCACAATGCCGCCTGGAACCTTGCTGTTGTACAACTGCTATCCCAGTAGATAAGGTATGGGTACTAAGCACAAGAAAGGACAGTATCAGACAGGGGTGATATGCAGGGCAATAAAACAGGGTGATGGAGGATGAGGACCTCTGGGCCACTTTAGATAAGGTTGCCAGGGAAGGCTTCTCGGAGAAAAGGTGACATTTGAGCTGAGGTCTGCATGGCAACAGGGAGGCAGACAGGAGAAAGTTGGCAGTAAGCATTTCAGACTTGGAGATACCCATTGCTCACACCAGAAGGCACTGTGAGCTTGGTGGGTCTAGCAGCAGAACAAAGACCAGGAGTGAAGTGTGCAAGATGGAGAGGGGAAGTTAGTTGGGCAGGAGAATTCACTGGGGCCCAATCCTGGACCTTATCAGCCAGAGTAATGTGGTCCTTGAGCTCTATTGTGCTAGCTATTATTTTCAAGGTAAAAAGCAGCCAGGAATTTTTCAGTCATAAGCTAAATAATTCAATCAGCAAAGCAGTTTCCAGGTATTAACTGGGGTGTGGGGGGGGGACAGACTAGATGATTATACCTGGACTTATCCTTCAATTATCTAATCAAGAGGCATAATACCGAAGGGAGCACTGGAATTGGAGTCCCAGGACGTCTCAAGTCTATGGTGACAAGCTACTTAGTCTCCCTGATAAGTCATTTCATCTGTGATATTAATAATGCCTTTGATACAGGTTGGAATAATGATGAAATGATTTTGTGCTTGTGCCAACTACTCAATAAATAGAGAATCATTTACAAGGTTTAGAGAACTATTATTATCGATAATCTTTCTACTTACTAAAATACCTAATTTTCTTAATTATAAAAAAAAATGCAGGCTCTGGCCAGTTGGCTCAGTGGTAGAGCATTGGCTTGGCATGTGGATGTCCTGGGTTTGATTCCTGGTCAGGGCACACAAGAGAAGTGCCCATCTCCTTCTTCACCCCTCCCTCTTCTCTCTCGTTTTTCTCTCTCTTTCCTCCTCCTGCAGCCATGGCTCGATTGGTTTGAGCTCATTGGCTCCAAGTGCTGAGGATGGTTCTGTGGAGCCTCTGCTTCAGGTGCTAAAAATAGTTCGGTTGTGAGCATGGCCTCAGATGGGCAGATCATCAGCCCCAGACAGGGGTAGCCAGGTGGATCCTTGTCAGGGTGCATGCAAGAGTCTGTCTCTCTATATCCCCTACTCTCACTTGGAAAAAGAAGAAAAAGAAATGCACTTTTCTATCCATTAAACAGATTCTGTATTACTTACAGCAAAACCTAACAGATACATTTTTGATGGCTACGTGGTTACCCCGTTCCTTTAGTGCAGCGGTTCTCAACCTGTGGGTCACGACCCCGGCGGGGGTCGAACGACCAAAACACAGGGGTCGCCTAAAGCCATCGATCCCTGTGTTTTGGTCCTTCGACCCCCGCCGGGGTCGCAACCCACAGGTTGAGAACCGCTGCTTTAGTGGTTTCCAGGAACTGGTTCACACTCACAGATACAACTGTTTGACCTGCTCTTTTAAAGTCTGGGGTATTAGAAATGGCCACCACCTATGGAATTCTGTCTCCTAGATTTTTTGTCTCAGCTGGACGGACTGACTTTGAAATACATAAAAGCTTAAAGATAAGGATGGACGTCAGTTTCAAAGATTTGCCTTTAAAGAGGATTCACAGTTGTTCTTAGAAGACACCAGTCTCACACCTCTGAAGTAACTGCCCTGCTTTTGGCCTTGTGCACAGGAGCTATCTACATGCTGTGCTTTCCAAGATGGTCATTCTTGTGGAAATTTGGTCTACAGTAGTTGATATTTTTGATGTAGGTGGTGGCTTTTGACTCCTTTTGACGCTTCTCAGAGTCTGTTGCTCTTCCCAGCGGGACATTTGTATGTGTCAGAAAATCAGAGAGGACAACAGATTCCATCAGTCCAGTGGTCAATATTTGTTTTCAGGAGCAATGTATGTGGCCCTAGGGAATCTGAATTTTAAAATCTTATACTTTGATTTCATCACTACCCCTTGGAAAGATTATCTCAGATTACTGGAACACTTTTATTGTTAACATTTAGAGAATTTTGCATTCTGCTTAGAAATCATTTTTTAGTTTTATTAGAACATTTACTAGCAATGGCGCTAATTATTTTAAATATGACCTTGGAAATGGGCTATGTCAGCTTGAAAAGACTATTTTTAACAGAATTTGGTTTTAAAGTCAGGTTTTATAGACATTATAGTAATACCATTGTTATCTAATTAGCATCCACTGTGCAAATGTACGTGATATTAGAGAGGCAAGTGTACATAAAATTATAAATTGTGACATTTTATGAGGTTTTTTTTTAATCACAAGTCATCATTACTTAACAGTGTGAAATGTGGCCCTAGACATTACATCATTGTAAAAACCAGGAGACCAGGAGACAAAAAAAGAAAAAAAAAACCAGAGGATCAATTTTTGATTATAATAAAGTTTTAATATGAGGCATTTCTGAATATGTGTCATGAATATGAGTCACAATTTTCACACTAAACCTGACCTATTATGATTGTGTTTCGACTTCAAGGGGTTTTCGGTATTTAAATTCTAAACCTAATTCTAAGGTTTCAAAATGATTCACATTCCAATTTACTTTTATGTTTTATAATTAAATAAGAAAATACTGCTTATACCTACTTTTTTACTGTTCTTGGACATACTATAATTATTTCTTTAATTTTACCAATAAAACAGCCCATTTCTTCATTAGCAAATTATAAGACTATCTCAATAAAAGCATTAGTTTGAGTGTGGCTTGCTATGTCTATAGTCACTTTGCTTTGGAATTCTCCCACTTCTTTCATTAATTCTTTTTGTAAAATGTGAAGATACTTTCTAGGTAAATTAATCCTTTCCAAGTGGTAAAATAACTTCTTTTTTGGAAAGAATTATTAAAATCTTAGTCTTTATAATTTTAAATACCACTTATGTTAGAGTGAACAATACAAGAAGAAAAATTATACTAGTTAAAAGAAATAAGAATGATTACAACCTGGGCCAAGTACATTGCAATTACATGCTCATGGAAAAGTGAGCTTTCTACTGGGAAAAGCATAATATAGATGCCCATGAAATTTCCAAAGTTTCAGTATTTTTGTAAATTAGGTGGTTTCTCGTTAAAAAGGTGGCTTTAAAGTCTGGTTTCGCTGTTGTTTTAGTCATAGTTTAGTTACCATGGAGAAATATGCAAGTTAGCATTTATACACAGAAGTGAAATTTATGTTGCATAGATAATAGCCTAAATTTAGCTTGACTTAAGTTTACCACTTCCTTTTTTTTAACAAAGAAACAATAATAATATAGCACACATATCCATTAACAAGTTAATTTCTTTAAAGGCTAATGTTGTATTTTTAGAGAACTTAAGTGTCAATGGACACCTCTGTCAATGTGACTTCCTCCAGTACAAAGAATAATATACCCTATTACATTTAATACTCTCAAATTGTATCATGCTCAGGTATAATAAAGACTTTGCTAAATTTAAAATCCTTCATGTGGTGGAAAATAACATTTGGACACATTGTATCTTACTGTGTTTTATCAAGAACTAGGGAGTGTTTTATATACTGAAAAGTCTTCAGATAGGACCAGTCTGATTTCAGAGCCCAACAATAGTTTTGATGACTATTCGGATATATATTCTAAGAGAAATTCTGAGTCAGGTCTTAGCTTGGGAATAGGCTTACCCGGTTAAGAGGCTTGCTCCTGTGGCATCCGGTACCCAGGAGCCACCCTTGATAAGGCTTGCTTTTGGCCAGTTCCTCAGAGCAAGGCAAAGTTTTCAAGGACAAATGTAGTAACTGTCCTGATCCAACATGAGGTCCCTAAGCATGAAGAGAGAGCAGCAGATCCCTTTCAACACCAGCTGTTCTCACAGATATAGATTGCTGCACTGAAATTTTCTTAATATAATTCAGGAAGCTCTAGAGAATTCTCCAAAACAACTGTGCCAACAAGGAAAATGTTGAATTTTTCATCAGCTGCCCAATGCTGAGAGTTAGTGGGCAATTCGTTCATTCATGACCAGATGTTCAGTGTGGTAACGCTCTGCAGTTAACGTGAACCCTGTGGCCTGTTCACCATTGGCTGCAAGGACATTGGCAGCAACCTAGCATTGGAGAATTGAGGCCTGCATAAGCAAAAGACTGTGTGGGAGTCTATGGCTTCCTGGTTTTCACCAGCGACCAAACAAGGTAGGGATGGAAGAAGGGAACAACCTCACATCAGTCATTTTGGAGGCAAAGACAGCTTGCTGTAGGGCTGAGTTTGGGGGGAACAGTTGGCAAATTTTTATACTCCTTTTTATTTGAGAAGAAAGGCGGCCTTTGTTTAGTTGAACAGATTTTTCTTTTCAACTTGTGTCTAAACCATCAAAGTTTGTGGTGGGGGCATTAGGTGTGGGTGGTTAAGACAGTAAGAAAAATGTTTCTAATTTTAAACTAAAGGAAGTTACCAAAGTTGATTCTTAATATTGAAACCTTACTAGGTCCTATCTGGAATTGGAAATATGTGATATTTCTGCCCAGGGTGAAATAAACTTTATTATTGTAGGTGGAGAATATTTAGATCTTCCATTTCTCACCATTTCCTTCATATCCGTGTTTCATGCCCGTGATATTTTTTGTGAGCTGTTTCTGTAACAATGTTTGGGGAACTGGGAGAGTAGTTGGAGTAGGGGTTTTTGAAGAAACAATATGCTTCCTACCTTGAAAAGGATTCCTCCTTAAAATGATGAACTGTTTTTGATTCTGGAGGTGCAGCATGCCAGGCAGCAGGAGGCAGAGCTCCAGAATTTATAGCTTGGCTCTGCCCACCCCGTGGCACTACACAGAAATTGTTTTATTGTTATAAAATATGCAGAACATGAAATTAACCATATTGGCCAATTGTGCAATAATTTAAACTATTATTTCAAGCAGTCCGGGCAAAAGAAAGGGAAAATAAAATCTTTCCTATTTGATCATTTTTTCATCTGGGGCTTAAATAGTTTAATCCCACACAGAAGTCAGCTTTTGTTTACTTGAAAGTAGAAAGAAAAGTGACCGTGGAATAAACCTTTTACTCTTTGGAGGCTTGGGTTGTTGGCTCTTCCTGTAGAATTCTTGACTCTTGCTGGTGCATCCTTAGTGACATCTGTGCCTGAGGGGGCTACAGAGGCAACCTGGAGGGTGTTCCGAGCAGGAGGACCCTGCATAGTACTGTTTGCTTTGGCAGGGCTGTGTGCCTTTGGTTTACAAGGCTGCAGAAACACTTCCTCTATGTTGCCTGTTTACAGAGAAAATGGTTGCCGGTTGCACTGAGATCTGGAAATTTCTCATTACTCCATGTAACCCTGAACCTCCCTGGCCCTTAGACCCTCACCGAAGGAATCTGTGTTTTATTTGTCAGAGGACTTTTTCCCTCTTCTTTTTCTGAAAAGGCTCTTGGCTGTGGACTTGGAAAAAGGAGGTTTTGAATTACAGCAGGTACTGCCTGGGCTGCTGGGCCTGGAGGAGGCAGCGGTGTTTTCAGGGATGCTGACTTGCTGATAGGAACGCAAGAACCAGCTCACAGGAGCTCTGACAGCGCGCACCTTCCTCCTATCCTCGTCCTCGCAGCTGCGCCAGCCCTCCGAGTGCCTCTGCCGTGCACACAGTTTGTTCTTGGGTGCGAAAGCAAACAGTATTTGAGTTGGCAGCAGCTTCTCTGTTGGTAGAGTTTGTTGCCTCGGCCAGAAACCGCAGCATGAGCTGCTGCTGCTGGAGAGGCCACTGGCAGGATGGCCTTCCCACATTTCCGTGGTTTAAGGAAACAGATTTCTGAACTATTTTTTTTTTAAAGACAGAATGCCAACATTTAACAGCTGGAGTTAGTATATAATTTATGGTTTTCACTTTATGTTCTTGTGGATGCATGAAAATTAAAAATCTGCAATTATTGTTAAATTATGCAAGTTTTTGCAAAAAAAAAAAAAAAAAGAGTGATTAAAAATAGACCCTCTGTTACAAGGAATTCAAGAAAGTCATTGTTACCCAAACAGGTATTCTCAATTACTCTTATCTTTAATGGTTTTTAATTGTTATAATTTACTCATATTCTATTACACCTCTCTGAGGAGATGCTTCTGAAAGCCCTTTGTTTTTCCTGTGAGTAACAAGTAGGAGTTTGTTCATTTGAACCTCTTCAGCTTTTAAAATGTTTTTTTATTTTAGTTTTTATCTTTTTACATGTCAGCGTATTAATCCTTTCTCCTTGTCACAGGGGTTGTGTTTGGAGAATCTTAGCTGTAAGAGCAAAGCAGACTCAGACCAGCCACCTGTCAAGGTGATAGTCTTTGTCAGAGGGAAGTTGTGCCTCTCGTGGAAGTCATCCAGGCCTTTCTCTGCCGTAGAAGCTACCTTTTAGGCAAGCTTCAGTTTTCCTGCATTTCCTGTATGCAGAAATGTATACCTACACTGTGCAGACTTCGCGTGCGCTCCGCGCTGGCTGGAGGCCCCGTGGGCTGGGAGCACCGGCAGGGAGACCAGGCAGCTGCCCCGAGAAGTCGGCTTTGTGCTGGGGCAGGATGAGTGGTGCTCATGCACCGCAGAGCTCTCGTTGTTACTTCTTGTTCTATTCATGGAGATGAAGATTCTGAGAACCTTTACTAATATTTCCCAAAGCCGCACCTTTAATTAAAAAGTGGCTCTACTAACAAATTTGTTTCCTTGATTTTTCAGAAAATAAAATAGGAAGTGAAAAGGCCACTCTACATGGAGCAGTGTGTTACTGTAAAAAATCACTCCAGTGTCAGAATGTGAGTGGTGATGAACATCAGGGGACAGAATCTCTCTTTTCTTCTCAAGGATAGTGGCAGTTGATCATTTATATCTGCCCACCTTACAGACTTGATTAGACTGTTATGTGTGCCGTGTGTTTATGGCATTTTTATTATATGCTGTTAATTAGTTGTAACTCCACGGGCAGGTTTTTCTTCTTCCCTTTTCTCCCTGCAGGACCCTTGAAAGCAACTAAGTGTTGACTGTTACCTTATGCTTTAGGAAACTTTAATTTTTAATTTTAATGAAAGGCCTAATAGTCTATAGGTTTAAAAAAATGTCAGTGTTAAACAGTGCATATCTGACTACACATCAAAAGAAAGAGTGTTAACTACTTATGTTTTTTGTTGTTGATAAAAGGATGCATGTTTGGGGTAGGTTTAGAGAATACACCTTTATAAAAAGCATTTCACCTGAAATCTAGAAGTAAAAACTGTCAAACCTGCACTGAACTGTGATTTTATTTTCTTTATTACTGGAAAGTCATAGATGTAGTTTTCGAATCACTGCTAGGTAAGATGATTGGGATGTTTAACATTTAAGCTGCTTAAAAAGTCAGGCAGTTGAATGATGCATTTTAGAACAACACACTCTTTTTTAGCTTACTAGCTCCTCAGAATGGATATGGAATCTGTTAAATATAGAGGCAATTCTTTAAATAAGGCTGACAGTTAAAATTGGGAAGCAAGAGAATTACATTGGAAATGATTTATGATGAGTCTACAGGACATTAAAAAAATAAAGTTAGAAAAGGAAATTCACTGGCTGTGTTGGCTACATTACAGCCCAGGGTTTTTACTTTCCATCCCTTTGAATAAGCTGGATATGTAGAAAATGTATAGAAACAGACTTTCAGGTGGAAATATTGACACAATTTTTCTTCTTACTGTATGTTCTGGCATTGTTTTGCTATTGGCATTATAAACCTCTGATTATTACCAAGTCAGTTTCTTGTTTTGACAGTTACAAACTTTCAATAGCAGAGAATCTCCAGTTCTCTTAAAAAACATTAGATATTGAAGCGAACAGCAGCTGGATTGAACAGTGGCTTTGTGTCTGTCCCGCAGCACGAGCATCTGTATCTTTAATAAATACCATTTGAAGATGACGTGATGTGATTATTGAATTTATAGAATAATCACAGATGCGTACGTCACTTTTGAAAATTGGTGTGCATTATTCATACAGTACTATAGAAGTTTATCCATCTCTGTGGAATAAACCTAATGACTTCAAGAGACAGATTCCAAGCAATGTGAAGTCACTTAAGTATGAAGTGGGTTCACTGACAGCTAACACTTGTTCTTACGATGGTTTATTTAAAGCATCTGAAAACCTTACTTAAATGGGAAAAGAAAAATATAACTTTAGATATATAATCACTACTTGTTTCAATTACTATATCAATATTAAGTTAACCAAAAAAGGTGATGTGTTTACTGACTACTAGTGTCCGTAAGCCAATTTGGACTTGGGCGTTAAGGGAGCTGCGTGGGGCGTGAGGTGGCCACGTGGAACCCTCCAGCCTCACCCCATCACTGCTGGGAAACTGAGGGCTCAGGAAGTGCTTAAAATCACCACAAGCAGTTTTGAGAAAATAAAAGTTCATACTCAAATGCTGTTTTAGGAATAAAGTGTTAAGAGAAGTGAGATATTTTCTTTCTTTCTTTTTTTTTTGTTTTTTTTTTTTTACCCCTGTGTGGAATTTAAGCTACAGCTTACTGAAGATGTAAACTTCAGATATTTGGGCTAGGAAAAGAGAGATGGTTTTCTGGCTCACGGGAACAGAGTGAACACACAACAAAGAACAAAAAGCTTGGAACTTGAGGAGAACAATGAATAATTCCCTTTGGCTCGGAAGAGAAAAAAATGAGATGGAAAGGTACCTGACCTGACTACAGAGGACTTCAAATTAAGGCTCAAAAACAAGGAATTTCTTTCATAACATTAATTAATATGAATAGTAGCAGAGAACATTTGCTATGGGCAAGGCATCGAGCATAGTGATTTATTATGCTTTATTCCCAATAACATTCAGGGAAGGGGTACTAGCACTTTCCATCAATTACTATACAGATGAAGAAACTGAGTCTTGGAATGGGTATGGGACCCTACCACTGGCACAAAGCAGTGGCATGCAGCTATGATTGCAAATTGGTTCTGTGACTCAAATACCAGCCTTTCAAAGATTCTGACTGCACTACCAATGGGCACAACCAGGGTTTTTATGAGCACAGGGGTCTCCTAGTCTAAGCTGGGCTCCAGGGTAGTTTATCTGTCATTATTTCATAGAATATAGTGAAGAGGCCAAATTAGAAGAAATTGTGGTGTTTCTGAAGAGCCCTGTCCGATACTTCAGTAGGGTAGTCGAAGTAATTTGATATGCGATGATGGAGCGGTAAAAAATCTTCAAGTGTCATGTACTGGACTTTGTGTGAAAGAGAGGCATGACTGGGAGAAGCAGGTCGGTGTCCCCAGCACGTGTTGCCGGAACAAGAGAGAGGCTAGGTTGGGAAGCGATGAGCAGAGGTCTGGATGTCATTTTAGGTGTAGGTAGAGTCTTTCTGGAAGATGATGAAGTGCACATTGAGCATGAGGTTGGGAAGCGGTTTGGGCTCGAAGCCTGGATTTGAAGCCAAGTAAGTGACTCTAGAGAAAAGGGCCAGTAGATTTAGTGAAGGGAGAGAAGTCACTAGGGAAGAGACCAGGAAATAAATCAGCCTTAGGAGATAAAGAAAAATTTTTCCTCACTTTGAAGACGACAGATTTGTGGGCCATGATTTAGACACATACCTATCCATATTCATATTTGTATACATATTCATGTACATATTTATATATGTATTCCCATATACATTCATATGTATCCCTGTGTGTATTCGTTTCTGTGTCATGAGCACTGGCGTTCCCTTAAGCACACATATGTGTATTTGGAAGCCTTTCCCACCTTGGTTAGTGAGCGGGGCGCGGGGGAGAGAAGGGTAGGCTCGGACTCAGTTTCCCCAAGTGGCTAATGGGGTGGGGGCTGGGGTTCTGCTTTATGGGCTGCAAGCTGAGAGCAGTGGAGGGAAGACACAGTTTATTGGTAGAGTGTGTGAGGTTCAGACCACACATAGAATTTTATATTCCCCCACCCCCACCAAAATTCATTCCAACACAGAAGCCTGGCTGTTTTAAATGCTGTAGTAAATGCTAAATGATCTATAATAGGATTTCACAGAATTCAGCAAGATTACCATTATGTTGTGAAATATGGAATAAGAGTGTGGTCACTACATGTGCTAACTCTTCGTGAGGGTGGTGCTTTTCCTCCGTGTGCCTGCTGGGTGCGCACAGGAGGCGCACTGCTCCGCTTGTCTGTGCTGGTGCTGGGCTATGGAGCGGTGCTTTCACCTCCTGCCCTGTGCCTTTTCCTCACTACTAGTAAGGTTAACGGTGACGATTTCCAGGTCTTTACGTCCCCCCCCCCCCCCCCAACAGCCAGAGAAATGCTGCGTTTTTGCTCAAGTCCATTTTGTGTTACTGATTGGAGAATGAGGTGGTGTTATTTTGTTTTTTGTTTTTTTTAAGATGCCACTAGGCGATTTCCTTTCAGGGTCTTATAAAATGTCACCTTACAAAATTGCCCTCCCATGTTAGTAGACTTAAGCTTCTACATGAATACTTACCAAAGGATTATAATGATTTGAAATACCTTAAAAACCTTCATTGCCACCCAGTACTCATATATCCGTGCTGTGAAACTCGTGTGACTTCTTCACAGGTGGTGATACTCATGTTAAGAAAATAGACTTAACCAAATTCCGCAGGTCTTCATACTAGTGTCAATGTGGGGTATCCTTCATGTTTCTCCTGGGAGTCTTTAGTTGGCCATGTTACTGAGGGCTTTGTGATAATGGTTTGAGAAGTCATTTATCAACTGAGGTCACCCTGACTTTTGAGATTCTAATAAAATTGGCTAGATCCTTTATCTTATTCCCCATGGGAATTCCAATGAGCATTCCTGGAGGTTTTATTTTCATGATTGATTTTGGTTAAAGAACTCGTGAATTTCTCTCTTCTCATTGCTATTCTCTTCTCTCAGAGTTGGAAATCAGCTCTCTATAATTTCCACATACACAGCTCATATGGGGCACTGACGTTCAGGGACATTTGCTTCTAAGAAATTAAGAATCAAATATTCAACAGCCTGTTTTTAAAATATTCAGAGTAAGGCAAAAGTTGTTCATATAGAAAATAATGCAATAATATATAGTAACACAAAACAAATTGGTTTCACATACTCACAACTGTAGACCTGCTCTTGCCCACCCTGTATATTTGCCCGCTCTGAATTTGCCCTTGGATGGCTTTCTACATACATGACAACCTCCAAATGGCTTAACTTGTCCTGTCTTCTCTGTTATCTTTTTCTTTTCATTTCTCTGCTTTCGTTACCTGCTTATATTTCTTAAAAACAGTAATTTAGCTTTTTCTTTCTGTTTGCTATCTCCTTGCAGGCTGGCTCCTGGGGCCCTGCTTTCCAATTCTCAAGCCACCCATCACAAATAAGCTGCTGACTGGCAAAATGGTCTTTTCACCTGTGCAAATGCACAGACACTGCCCGCCTACCCCCCCCCCCCCCCCCCGCAATGTAGCAACAACTAAGACTACTGGGCATAGAGAGACATACTCAGGTTTGAGTCCAGTTGTGGCCTTGCCCAGCAGGCTCCATTCTTCACTTCTACTCTCTGCCCAACCCAAGTGGGCTGTGTCTTGAGTTGCACAGAGGACTTCAAAGTATAGGCCCTAAACGCCAGCATTTTCTCAATGATAAGTATTTTCTTATACTAGGCCAACAGTCTCTCTCCTCTGAATCCTGGGCAAAACCCCCAAATCTCAACCTTATGAATACCTAGTTTCTAGAAATATTGACAGAATTTTCTTTGTGGGTTTTTCCTCTTTCTCCTTTCTCTTTCTCCTTCTTCTTCTTCTACTACTCTCCTCCTCCTCCTTCCCTTCCTCCTCCTCCTCCTCCTCCTCCTTCTCCTTCTTCTTCTTCGTTTCTCCTCCTCCTTCTCCTTCCTTTTCTTCTTCTTTTGGCTCATTTAATCTTCCTTGTAAAGTTTACCACTTCATATGCTATATTTAAAGCAACTTTTCTATGATAATGAATTTTCTCCGTTACTCTGGAAATTACGGAGGTTAATTACATAGTTAAATGGTGCCTTTTGATACAGAGCTCGTTGACAGGTTTGCCTTCAGTGAGGCCCTTGAAGCTGGCTTCACCCACCGCTACCTTATAATCAGGCAGTTCCTGATGTTACTTTGCAGTTTGCACAGTCCTGGGCCAGGTCTGGAATTACAAAAACTCTGAAAAATATTTATCCACTTTGAAACACACACTTATTGGTTATTTCACACATTCTCATACCCTGTAAATGTATAAATTCTATTTATCACCAGAGCAGTTATTCCCAAAGCCGAGGGTCCTAGAATCCCAGGGTTTTAGGAAATAGAGGAGTGGAGTTTTTCAGTATTAAAGTTAGAGTGAATTTGGTTGTGGCTAACAGAACGTGCCGGTTGGGCAGGTTTGCACAGCGCACTGGCCAGGCCTTTGGGAGACTGAAGAGCCCTGACCCACCCTGCTCTCAGCTCAGTTTTCCATGGAGTGGCCATCTGCAGACTGGCCCTGTTTGCCATCATTGGAGGGTTCCTGGCAACTGCTGGGCCATAGATTTCCTTGAACATGACAAACAGAAAAGAGGAAAAGAACTCTTAAAATTTTCAGAAAAAAATCCCTGGAACTGTAATTGAACTGGTTTCCAGCACATTGTGCCATCCTGATGGCCAAGGAGCCGGGGTGTGTTAATTGCAGCTCCTTAGTGATCTTTTCCACCACTGCAGTGGGGCTGAGCAGCCTTCACTGCCTGCCTAGTGGCACTACTTGGGAGGGGTTTGGAGGAAAGCACACTATGGATGTACTTCACATGTGCACTTCATTGAGCTGGGGTGTTGTTGTTTTTTTAATGTTTCAAAAGGACTAGAGTTAATACATTCATTTGCATGAGATAAGTCTTCTGGGGTTAACCAAACTGTGGAGTTCCTTGGCTTTCAGCCATAAATATTTCAATCTGTGAGTTCTGATTGGCAATTTGGTACATATTCTACATGAGATAATATTTAACAAATAAGTATTACCTAGTAGAGTCTTCTGGAACTCAGTGTCTGTGTTGGTTGGCATGCTTAGGATTCAATAACAGTAGTTCATTGTGGTTTTTAAAAAAAGGAGGACCTCTTCTCTCAGGCTTCTGAGTCAATAGTAGATAAAACTAATGGTAATTCATCTAAGAAGTGATGACCAGCTGAAATACTGTGCAGATGTGAAAAAAATAACATTCATTTGTACTAGTCTTATTTCCAAAATTTAAAATTCAGCGTTTCAAGGCTTTTTTTTAAAAGATAGGGTAAAATTTTAAGTTTTACAAGCATTTTGTAAAAACATTAATCATATGGAAAGAAAAAGATGATGAATTTTAACACCACTACAGTAGTGTCTATGACTCAACAACAGAAATTGTTGTTAGTGCAACCTGCAAAAAACAATTCTGTCTGGGGGCAAACTGTTTAGTCGAGAGGCCGCAGAAGAGGTGCGTATCCAATTAGAGGAGTGAGAGGCACACAATGATGTAAGACTGTTTCGCAAAAGGAAATTTCTAAAAATATAGTCAGACAGTTGAGGAAACTTTGTTGTTAGACAATAAACTTTACACATATCAAGCATTGAGGAGTGTAAGGGCTGGCGATGGTAATGTGAACCTACTCTAAGATGCGGGAAGCACTGAGGAGGTAAGGGCTGGCGATGGTAATGTGAACTTACTCTAAGATGCGGGAAGCATTGAGGAGGTAAGGGCTGGCAATGGTAATGTGAGCTTACTCTAAGATGCGGGAAGCACTGAGGAGGTAAGGGCTGGCGATGGTAATGTGAACTTACTCTAAGATGCGGGAAGCCTTTTGTGCCCAGTGCATTTTGGGAACTTTTCCATCAGAGTGAAGATATGTACACCTGCTTCAGTCATACTGGGTATGTTGTCGGCACAAAGTGGTGTTTGGTGTGAAGCACTTGGCCTAGACTCATGCAGAGTCCCTTGGTTTCTTGCTGTTGTCTTACCTGACTCACACAGTGTTGGTTGTTTTGGACTGACTGTCTCACTGATTGCCAGACTGGGAGTTCTTGGCCAGTGTGTCAGGGTCTTGTGGAGGTGAAGTCAGAACCTTGTGGAGAGGGTGGCCAACCTGATGTTCTTGGGTAGCCTGCCTGCCCTCCTGCCCACTCGGGGTCCAACCTTCAGACTCCGCCCTGACCTCAGAAGGCCGATTGCCGCGTCCATCTGTCTTATTTACACAGCCTTCAGTCTGTGTCCCACCCCTCCCTGCCTGTGCTGTCTCCTTGGTTTATTACTACACTTGATCTTAGCCAAAAGGCTGAGAAGCAATTGGTTTAATACTTTTCAACTTCACCATTCCCAGCCGTTCTTCACAATTTTGCTTTTGTTTTGCCTGATTTTGATCTAAATACTACCCATACTTTATTTGTTTCTATTTCTCCTTAAGTCCCCTGATTTGTTAGAATGTAAATCAGTTTATTTAAAAAGGGAGATTTTACATTATCCCTTAAAATAAGAAATAGTGTCAGTTGCCAGAGCTCTATGGTAACTTAATACTATGAAGGCACAATGATGGTATACATAGGAGCTGGCACACTGGTTTTGTAAAGGACCGAGAACTAAATATTTCAGCTACTCAGACCATACAGTTTTTCTTGCTACTCACCTTTTCCATTGTAAGCCCAAATCAGAAAAAAATAATACATAAATGAATGGGTGGCAGGCTGTGTCTCAATAAACTTTACTTATGGATAGAGAAATCTTTTTTTTTTTTTGTATTTTTCCGAAGCTGGAAACGGGGAGAGACAGTCAGACAGACTTCCGCATGCGCCCGACCAGGATCCACCCAGCACGCCCACCAGGGGCGAGGCTCTGCCCACCAGGGGGCAATGCTCTGCCCCTCCGGGGCGTCGCTCTGCCACGACCGGAGCCACTCTAGCGCCTGGGGCAGAGGCCAAGGAGCCATCCCCAGCGCCCGGGCCATCTTTGCTCCAATGGAGCCTTGGCTGCGGGAGGGGGGGGGAAGAGAGAGACAGAGAGGAAGGGGGGGTGGAGAAGCAAATGGGCGCTTCTCCTATGTGCCCTGGCCGGGAATCGAACCCGGGTCCCCCGCACGCCAGGCCGACGCTCTACCGCTGAGCCAACTGGCCAGGGCAGAGAAATCTTTTTTCATGTCACGAAATATCCTTCTTCTTTTTTATTTTTTCCCCTCAACATTTAAAAACAGAGAATCATCCTTGGCTCATGGGCTCTACAAAAGTCAGCAGCAGCCAAGTGTGCCCACAGTCATAACATGCTCACCCCTGATAGAAATCTCTCTCTGTATGTTGTGGCCTACTTCTGTCTAAGGCATTGAGCTGGAGAGGTGCTTTTTTTGTCGATGTTCTTGGTAAAAGTGGACGTTAGCATGTACTAGGTGTCAGAGCAGCACCCAGATGAGGCTCCGTCCTTGATGTAATTAGAAGGGTTGGAATGGATTTGGAGAGAGAACAGCTTTCTAATATGCAGCTCAATGTGGTTTAGTTTGCACCATCTAAAACCATCAGAGGTTTTGCGTCTAGAACTTTAGTAATGTGGCCTTTGTCTATTTGTTCGATCCAGTCCTCCTCACCACACAGACGACATGAGAATCGAGATACAAACAGCACATGAAGGAAGGGAGGGTTTTCAACCCAAAGCTGGGAACCGCCAAGATCAGTGATGAGGGGATGAAAGAGTGTCTGTTTTTGAGGAGGGAGTAAATATCTGAAAGAAGAAGAGAACTTCTGAGATGAGAAGTTGGCAAAAAGTTGACTATTTTTTTTAGCCAATCCATTATCCTCATTCAAGTTTTTAATAACATCACAGGGTGTGGTGCCCACTCCGCTCTCTCCATGGCAGCTGCTGTGGTGTTTGTGCCTTGCCTCACTGTGTCCCAGACGCTTCCAACGTTAGCAGTCCCCCTCCTCTGGCAAAAGGACAAAGTCAGCGACCCAGGATAGTGTCTCTCTACCCGACTACTTTCTGTCTCTTTGTGGTGGTAAATTCAGTGCTAAACCTCAGATATAAGCTTTGTTCTTGGCCTGCATTGATTCAACTTTGTGTACAATTTGGACAGAAATCCTTGAGTTATTTCTTGACAAAATTCTGTATTGGACAACCAGGACCAGTGTGGCTTCATCTCAAACTAGAAGTCTTGGGGATACAAGAATTTAGATGTTAACAATGTTTTTGTTTTGTTTTATAATATTCAAAAATTACCAAATTCTGGGGAAACATTTGTATGTAGCACTCATAAGGTGTTGTAATTCTTACTATAACCTGAGAAATAATCAGTCTTCACGTTGCCAGCACAGAAAATGATTTTTATTTCAAAACACGTTTCTTAAAACCAAGTTGTTTTCGGCCCTGGCCGGTTGGCTCAGTGGTAGAGCATCGGCCTGGCATGCAGAAGTCCCAGGTTCGATTCCCGGCCAGGGCACACAGGAGAAGCACCCATCTGCTTCTCCACCCCTCCCCCTCTCCTTCCTCTCTGTCTCTCTCTTCCCTTCCCGCAGCCGAGGCTCCACTGGAGCAAAGATGACCCGGGCGCTGGGGATGGCTCCTTGGCCTCTGCCCCAGGTGCTAGAGTGGCTCTGGTCGCAACAGAGTGATGCCCCGGATGGGCAGAGCATCGCCCCCTGGTGGGCAGAGCGTCGCCCCCTGGTGGGCGTGCCGGGTGGATCCCGGTCGGGCGCATGCGGGAGTCTGTCTGACTGTCTCTCCCTGTTTCCAGCTTCAGAAAAATACAAAAAACAAACAAACAAAAAAAAAACCCAAGTTGTTTTCTCAAGTTGCTTTACTGTCCAGTGTCAAGGTGAACCAGGAAATCCGACACTAGGAGTTTTAGCTGATATGTGCTAAAGTGTGGTCCTTAGTTGTTAAGTAATTACTCAAGTTAGAAAGAGATCTGTTTCAAATCTGGCCAAGCTACTTGGTAACTTTGTGACCTTGGGGAAGTTATCTAATCTTTCAAAGCCTCAGTTTTCCCTGTGAAGATGGAGGTGAAGAAGCACCAACCTCACTGTAGGAACTGAAAATACAGATGTTCCTCAAGTTGCAATGGGGTTACATCCCTAATAAACTAAAAATATCGTTCAGTTCAGAAGCATTTTGAATGCCCAACCTACTACACATCGTAGCTTAGCCCAGCCCACCTTAAGTGTGCTCAGAACACTCACCTTTGCCTTAGGTGGGCAAAATCATCTAACAAGAACCTATATTATGATGCTCAGCACCACAGGAGTATTGCCAGCCTGTGAAAAGATCAAAATTCAAAATCTGAAGTAAGGTTTCTACTGAATGAATATTGCTGTGGCACCACTGTAAAGTCCAAAACTCATGAAGTCGAGCCATCATAAATCAGGGACTGTCTGTATTTCAATTTATTAGATGCTTTGGGGTAAGTGGGATTATGCCAAGATAGTTCTGAATACAGTGCATGGTATGTAAAAATAAATTCCTATGTGATATTTATATACCTAATTAAATAAAAAGCATTTCAAATTATTATTGTTTTTCTGGATGCCTAAACTGGAGTTAAACATACAGTAGAAGACATTTAACTCAGGAGTCAATAATACTTTAAGTATCCGTCTCACTTTTCCACAGTTTTTGATGTCTAGATTAAAGTAATTTTCTATTATGTAAAAAAGCAGTATATGTGTAGTTCATAAAAGACCAGAATTTGGGTAACTTGAGTCTTTGTGGGCACTGAACACTTTTAAAATTGCTTAAACCCAGGAAACATTGACTCACACGTTTTAACACCTTAACATTAATTTATTTGCATCTGCTCACCCATTTGCCAGTTAGTTTTTTTTCAATTTTTATTAATTTTGAGAATGAGAAAGGATGAGGAGCCTATTCTACATTTGTCTCACTTTCAAATTTCTATACATGAAAGATGAATAAATGTGACAGATGTTGTTAGATACTTCTTTGCCTCCTTTCCTTCCCGACACGTCACCTCTCAGTTTCTTGTATCAGCTTCTGCATCTGGAGAATGGATGTGACCTGAAACGTCACCCTTTAGGCTCATCGTTTAGGATTTCATGTGATGAAAGCAGACCACAATGTGATGCCATTGAAGGGTCAAGAGGAAACGATTGAAAGAAAGTTAAACCAAGGACTAATTTATATAAAGTAGGACGTTGAAGATGGTGGTGGTGTTTTCCTTGAGCCCTCTTTTGGGGTAAAGCAAATTCTAAATACAACTGACTATTTAAGCTCTTTTGGGTGCATAGTGTCACAAGTTCCAGGTTGGTGTTTTTACAAACAGCTAACCATAATTTGGAACCAGACTTCTTTCTTTTACAACTTGGGTTCTTACTTAACAACTCACACCACTATTGCTATGGAACATTTTAACCAGTATGGCTGGCATTTGAAGGTACAAGTTTTAAGACATGAGTCACAACTATAAGTACTAAAGGGAACATATCATTCAAATATTCTCTGTAAATTGATTTGTTGGGGCCAAAGGACATATCTCATTCCAAAGAAAACAAATTATATAGTACAGTAGCTTTTGGGAACTCTGTCATCATACCAGTTAGCTGCTTCTCCGGGCCTAGTTTACTTATCTATAAGATGTAATTAATCTTACCTCAGTGGTTTGTGAGGACAAAATGGTCAAACCAATGTGAAGCAGTTTTGTGATAGTTTGTAACATTACATAGGGCATATATGCCATCTCATGTAGTCTTTGAAATTACATAAATAAAAAGTGCTTGTGAACTCACCCCTCTAAGCTCACCCAGGAGCAGGCTGACTCCCTTTGCTCTGTGAATGGTCCGTGTAGTGTCTGAGAGCCAGAAATTGTAGTTTGCAGTACACGAGTCTTGTGTCAGATCCCCAGCTCGTGTCCCTTTTTTGTCCCCTGTCCCTTCTGTAATTAGATTTAGCATCTTTTCAAATTTTGAGAGGTAAAAAAAAATAATAATAATGAAATTTATTTTTAGAAGTGACTGTTCCGGGGCTGCATGGAACCTGAGTCCAGGCTGCTCTTCCAGAAGGCCTGTCCTGCTGGGACATTCCAGCCGTGTTTCTAGCAACAGCAGGAGCAGATGATTTCTTCATCCTGGTCCTCTAATGACATCATTATTACTTCCAAATGTGAAATCAAAGTATTTTCGTTGGAGAAACCATTTCATTTTCTCAGCATGTTTCAGTCTAGAATGTCTCCTTGTACGTTTTATTCTTTACTTGGGGATACGGCCAAGTTCTCAGACATAGAACATTCAGGACTTATTTTGAGAATAATAAGCGCTAAGAATTCACTTGAAGTTGTCTTTTAGTTTGCTTCTTTCTAGATTTTTATATCTCCCAAGGTATAATATGCTATATGGAAATGTAAAAACAAATGTATATATGATTAAATGATACTGAAATCATATACCATTTCTTTCCCATGTCACAAGGTTTAGTATGTCTGAATTTCAGCTGTTTCTTTCCTCAGGTCAACTTGTGTCTTCCTCTGAATTTATCTGAGTTGAAGAATTAAGAGAAAAAACCCGTGGGGATTTCCTTAACCTCCAAATTATGAGGGCCCCTGGCCAGTTCCCCACTTCTCCTGCAGTTACCCACCACCTCTTGTATATGTGTATGCATGTGTGTGCATGCATGCTCATGTGCGCATGCACACGTGTGTGTACTTGTGCATGTGTGTGTGAACAAATTTAGAGGTAATAGCTTTCCCTAGGTCAGGTAACTGTTGAGTCTTTTCCTCTCAGTCTTACGGTAGTTCTGGGTTAACTAATCATATACTCTGGGCATTTGACTCTCGACATGGCTGGAGGTTTTCCAGAGCATATTAGCCAGGAGATCATTTTGCTTTGAGTGAAGGACCAGATGGCATTCTTGTTTAACATGTTAACCTTTGAATATGAAAATGACCTGTAGACATAGGAAAACCAGAGTAAAAGAATAGTGAAGCCAACCTTGATATCAGTCTCTGTGCAGGGAATACCTGGGCAGCCTGTGCTGTGTTTAGTATCTCCAGCTCTTTAAAACTGGCAAGTAGATAATGCTACTTTCAGGTTATGATACTTGACAATAGCCTGATAGTTGGATAGTTATACACTAATAACTTCTCAGCTTTTTGCTACTTGCTATATAATTTTGGGGTTCAGGTACTCCTTGAGTTCATTTTTTTGACAGGTGTATACTCTAAGAAATGAAAAGGCTAAATAAAATATTGCCACAAGAGACAGTTGTCTTAATAGCATATGTACAAAAATACTTTGGTTTTTTAGTGGAAGTTACTCCAATATAACCCTTTTTGGATGCTGCCTACTAAGAAAGCATTATAGAAATGGATGTCAACCAAGGGAGATTCATTCATTTCATACGTTTTCTAAATTTCAAGAGATGTACACCATCAATATTTTTTCTTAATTGAACAGTTTGTTGAACAGACGGGTGCTTTAATTATGGTGGTCTAAATTTACACACATTACAGTGGTATTTTGCTACATTAATTACCTTACTTGTCAAGAGTAACAGGTAATTATTACATCAACTCGCTCTCCTGCTGTACATGGAAAAATAACTTTATTTGAATAGCTACAATAAATAAGAGTATAGCCACCACACACCATGGCTTCTGATAAAGGATGGCCGTGCTCGTGGTGTTGGTTTTATGATGAACAGGGCAGAGGTGGGCACACCCTTTGTGTCTGTACATCCGAGATGCAAGTCCAGAAACATTCATAGACTTGGAGGGTATGTGGTCTGGGAAGGAACCAGAATCGACGGAGCCCATTACACCTCCTCAAAGTGTGTTTCGGCTTGGGGGGCATTTCTGAGACCACTCAGCAAGTAAATTACTGTCTGAACCATAATTGGCACAGATTTCATCCCACCAGGCTGCTAAAAAGCTTAGTGCATTTTAATAATTTTTAGAAAATAATTATAGAAAAGTCATTTGGTATGGGACACTTTGAATATTTGTTCACGCCCTCTCCCAGCGCTCTGGCTGCCTGGGAAGAGTGTTTACCGCCACTCTGTTGAACTGCCAGGGGCGACTCAGTCACTTGATTGCCTTTCCAGTGGCTAGCATCAGCTTTCATGGTAAGTGTGTTAAAATTCTATTTTAACAATTTTTTTTTGTAAAGGCATGAGCATTTTTGAGCATATAGGATGCCCCTAGCAAAACTCTGCAGCATTCCCTGTCCTGGTTGCCATATAGCTTGGAAGGGATTTTGTTAGCTTTTAGGTGTGGTACGGAACACACAGTGATGTAATAGAAGCAGGCTCTGTTCAAAGACTTTGTCCCCTTTTTAGTCAAACACCTGTGACGCATTTACAAACTGTGGTTAACATATGTGACTTAAAACTGGTTTTTCAGAGTTGTCCACAGTAGAGGAGCTCAGCTTGCAAACTCTAGGACCTGCTTTCCCTCACACCTGGCAGGAGCAGAGGGACATTAGAAGTTCAGGACGTCAAGGGTCAGGTAGGCTACAACCTTGCAGAAATGATATGAAATGGTTTGTGCAGCCTAAGGTGGGCCTCCTGGAGGTGATTCGAGCTGTACAGGGTAGGATACCTTCCAGCCCTCACCCCACCTCAGTGCTGATGCCTAAAGGCCTGGCAGAGATGTATCACTCTGGTGACATCAGTCTTGTCACATGCCATGGCAAATCACTCTGGGTTCTGTAACTAGTTATAATATAGCTTATAGTTATAGGAGTTTCCTTTTAATTAGTTTTTAAGTTGAGTCACAGCACAGGATAATTTGCTCTGGTCATTCATTCATCCAGCACATGGCATCCCTACTGTGTGACAGCCGAGTGCTGTAAATAGAGCTGAGACAGATCCCACTCAAATAAAGGGACGCCAAGAGAGTAAATGGAAATGAAGGAGCAATATAGACACACAATGAGAACGCATGAAGCGTATAGTATGTGGCACACATTGGGAAGGCCACTTAGGTAGTTCAGTCAGGAAAGCCTTCATGTAGAAGATGGCTTTTGAATTCAGATCTAAAGGTTAAGAATGATCTTCATCAGCACGGAGCTGGAGGAAGAACTTCCCAGTCAGAGGAGTGGTGAGGGCTGAGCCTGTCAGTCACGAATGACAGTATGCTGTGGGGGAAAGAAAGACCCATGTGGCTATAAGTGGTTAGTGGGAACAGGACAGGTGGGTGAGGATAGCATGGGAGGGGCTGGAGACATGAGGAGGGCCCTGCATAACAAGGCTGAAAACTGGGTCTTAATCTGACAGCTGTAAGGCACTCAGAGGTAGCCACTTATGATTCAGGTGTCAGAGTAAACACCATGGACGGCTGCTGGAGAACAGGGTTTCCCGAGAATGGACATTCTAGGGAGCGAGGATAAGGCACTGGTCCCTGAGGTAGGGCACGAAACCCTGAAAGAGGCCATGCCCGGACAGAGCAGCTGGTCCTGGTTAGGAGAAGCGGCTTCTCGTGGGGCACAGCAGCAGAGAAGTGGGAGCGGTGCCTGGAGCACTGGCCTCATGAGCCGCCGCCTGAGCCCGCAGCAGCGGCAGTGGCACCTCGTAGAAATGGATGTTTCTGGCCTCACCCCAACCTTCCTGACTCAGCAACTCGGGGAGAGAGCCCAGTGGTCCTGCTGTAACAAGCTTTCCCGGTGGTTCTGGTAAGCACACAATTCTGAGAACCCCTTCATGAGATACTAGTGTCAGAAAGGACCCACTGTTGTCACTCCATAGACCAGGGCACTCCGCTAAGTCGCTAAGTGGTGATCCAGTGCTGATGGAAACCTGATTTCTTGATCTGATATGAGTGCTCTTTCCTCACGTGTTTATGGAGTTAAAGAATACGATAAACTCACTTTCTGTTTTTGAGGGATAATTATGACATTTTGAAAGAGAAGGTGGGTGAACTTTTAAGAGGGAATAGTGCTGTGATCTGTGACTTCAAACTGCCTTGTTTCTCTTGCTACTGTTTTCTCCTGGAACTTAGAAAAGCAATTTTAGTGTGAACAGCCCACTCCTTTCTCCCTGTCAGTGGTAGAAAAGCAAGGGTTTGTGTTCATTTGCACCATGGAAACACTTAGCAGAGGATAAGGACATTCTTTCATTTCTGTATTACTCAATATATTTGGCCTTATTGGGGTTTGGAAGTCCCAATGTTCCCAAGTTAAGTTTTAAAAGTCATTGTAGAAGGCAGAAGATTACTTTCAGTTTGGTGTTTCTGTTTGCTCGTATCTTTCTGATCAGAAGTAGCGCTGGAGACTTCGCCACTGGAGAACCCAGGCATTGCGGTCCTGACCCTCCACCCAGTGCATCTGCCTGGCTAAGCCCTGCTCACCTTTACTGTCCGAGGCTTACAGGTTATTTCTCTCATGAAGCCTGTTCTGACCGCCTGTGCTAGGTCGCATCTCTGGATCACTGCATGTGCTTGAGCAGGTGTTGCACGAGGCCACAGGCCTTGTCAGTCCCGATTCCTAGCTGTTCTCAGCTTCCAACACAATGTCTGGCCTACTATACGGACTGAAGAAGTAACTGTCCAATGCGTGCTTTTACTTTTTATTTTTTTCAATTACAGTTTACATTCAATATTATTTTGTATTAGTTTCAGGTGCACAGCATAGTGGTTAGATAACCATACACTTCACAAAGTGTTCCCCTTGATATTTCTAGGGCCCACCTGGCATACTGTACATAGTTATTACAATATTGTTAACTGTATTCCCTTTGCTGTACTTTACATCCCTGTGACTAATTTGTAACTACCAATCTGTACTTCCTACACCTTCCCTTTTTCACCCGGCCCCCTGACCCTCCTCCTCTCTGGCAACCTATTCTCTGTATATATGAGTCTTGTTTCATTTTTATTTGTTCATTTATTTTGTTTTTTAGATTCCATATGTAAGTGAGATCATATGCTATTTGTCAATGTCTGACTTTTTTCACTGAGCATAATAACCTCTAGGTCCGTCCATGCTTTTGCAATGATCCCACTCTTCCTTCTGGCTGAGTAACAGGCCGTTGTATATATGCACCACAGCTCCTTTTAGCCACATGTCTGTGAGTGGGCTCTTGGGCTGCTTCCATATCTTGGCTATTGTAATGCTTCAGTTACCACAGGGCTGCATATACACTTTTAATTTAATGTTTTACATCCTTGTGACCATCCCTTTACTTTCAGTCTCTGTGTGTCTTTGGATCTGAAGTGAGTCTCTTGTAGACAGATATGTAAGGGTCTTATTTTTTTAATCCATTCAGTTACCCTGTATCTTTTTTTAAACCTAAGAGTTCCCTCCAATAGAAATATTTTTTAAAAAAAATTTAGTTATAGTTTACATTCAGTATTATTTTGTATTTGTTTCAGATGTATAAGCATAGTAATTATTAGATAATTATATACTTTACAAAGTATATATGTCTTTTGATTGGAGCATTTAATTCATTTTCATTTAAAGTAATTGTTGGTAGATGTGTAATTATCACCATTTTATTATTCATATTTTTTCTTTTTCTTATAGAATATCCTTTAAAATTTCTTGTAATACTGGTTTGATCGTGGTGAACTCATTAGCTTTTCTTTCCTTTTTCTTTTTCTTTTTTTTTTTTTTTTTTTTTTTTTTTTTTTTTGTGGCAGGGACAGAGAGAGTCAGAGAGAGGGACAGATAGGGACAGACAGGAAGGGAGAGAAATGAAAAACATCAATTCTTTGTTGAGGTTCCTTAGTTGTTCATTGATTGATTTTTCATATGTGCCTTAATGGGGGGGGCTACAATAGACAAAGTGACCCCTTGCTCAAGCCAGCAACCTTGGGCTCAATCTGGTGAGCCTTGCTCAAACCAGATGACTGCGCTCAAGCTGGCGACCTCGGGGTCTCGATCCTGGGTCCTCCACATCCCAGTCCAGTGCTCTATCCACTGCGCCACCACCTGGCCAGGCTCATTTAGCTTTTTCTTGTCTGGTAAGTTCATTATCTGTTCTTTGTTTCTTTTTTTTTTTTTTTTTTGGTATTTTTCTGAAGCTGGAAACGGGGAGAGACAGTCAGACAGACTTCCGCATGCTCCCGATCAGGATCCACCCAGCATGCCCACCAGGGGTGGCGCTCTGCCCACCAGGGGGCGATGCTCTGCCCCTCCGGGGCATCGCTCTGCCTCGACCAGAGCCACTCTAGCGCCTGGGGCAGAGGCCAAGGAGCCATCCCCAGCACCCAGGCCATCTTTGCTCCAATGGAGCCTTGGCTGCGGGAGGGGAAGAGAGAGACAGAGAGGAAGGAGGGGGGGGTGGAGAAGCAAATGGGCGCTTCTCCTATGTGCCCTGGCCGGGAATCGAACCCGGGTCCCCCGCACGCCAGGCCAACGCTCTACCACTGAGCCAACTGGCCAGGGCCTGTTCTTTGTTTCTAAATGATAGCTTTGCTGTGCAGAGTAATCTTGGTTGTAGGTCCTAGCTTTTTATCACTTTTAATATTCTGTGCCAATTTCTTCTGACCTGCAAAGTTTTTGTTGAGAAATCAGCTGACAGTCTTATAGGAGCTCCCTTGTAAATAGCTGTTTTTCTCTTGCTACTTTTAGGACTCTCTCCTTGCTTTGAACCTTTGAGTAGTGAATTGTTTTCATGCTCACTGACCCCCAGGAGTGAGTGTTTTTTCAAAAAATGAAATTAGTTCAAGTTCCAGTTTTATTAACTTAAAATCATGTCTGTTTGATAACCAATTTATGGAAACAAGAAGAACATACATTTCCCTTTTTTAATGTTGCCTTACACATTTTTAAAATAAATTGATCGTATTCTGGATGGTCAGGAGGCGCAAGATCGTACATGAACGTTCATACTACTCAAAGGATTATTAACCTTTGGCATTTTAATTCTGATGTGTGGGGTGTGAGCCTCTTTAGATTCATCTTGTTTGGGACTTTCTGCTTCCTGAATTTGTATTTCTGTTTTCTTGGCAGATTAGGGAAATTTTCTGTCAGTATATGTTCAAATAAAATTTCAATTTCTTGCTCTCTCTCTTCTTCTGGTGCCCCTGTAATGCAGATATTGTTATGCTTGATGTTGTCCCAGAGGTCCCTTAAATTATTTTCATTTTCTTTAATTTTTTTTCATTTTGCTGTTCTAACTGGGTGTTTTCTGCTACCTTATTTTCCAAATAGCTGATTTGATCCTCTGAATCATTTAATCTACTATTGATTTCCTTTAATGTATTCTTCATTTCAGTTATTGTATTTTTCATTTCTGTTTGATTTTTTTAGTTTTCTCTCTATATTGTTATGTTTCCTACCTCTTTGTTGAAGTTCTCATTGAGATAACTGAACATATTTATAATCAATGCTTTGCCTCTGTATCTTGTAGATTCCTGTTTCCATTTAGTTTAGTTTTTATTTTTTCTGGAGTTTTTGTTTTGGTTTTTCATTTGGGACATGTTTCTTTGTCTCCTCATTTTGGCTGCTTACTTATGTTTGTTTCTATGTATTAGGTAGAACTGTTATGTCTTATGAGCTCTGTAGAGTGGCCTTACATAGTAGGTATTCTGTGGGGCCCAGTGGTGCAGCCTTCCTGGTTACCTGAGCCAGATGCTCCAGGCGTGTCTGTCCCTTGTGTGGGTTGTGTGTGTCCTCTTGTTGTGGTTGATCCTTGGTTGCTACATTGGCATATCAACGGGAAGGGTTGACCTCACATTCTTCCCCAGGCTTACTTGTTGTGAGGACTGGCCATGACTAGAAGGGAGGAGCTGTTGTGCAGGTGCTGACCCTATGGAGCAAGTTACCTTAGTGGGTCTCTGGAGCCTGTCAGGCTTGTGCTTTGAGTTTGTTGTTTGTGGAAGTGGTTGAATGGTGGTGCTTCTTTGTGATCTGAGCTGCCCACTGGTTGTGCTGGCTCTGCGGCCTCTTAGAAGGTACAGGCCCAGATTAGCTGCTGCCTGTGTTCTGCTTGGTGACACCTGATATGAGCTACAAGGTGATCAGCAGATGGTTGCTACTTGTGCTGGGCTTGGAGGTGCTTGGGAGAGGCTGAGCTGTGAACTGAGGTTGGCCACTACTAGTGCCCAGCTCGGAGCCACTTACCAAGTGCACAGGGCGTGCTGAGGTCAGGTGCTGCTTGTTTGGGGTTTGTGAATATTTGAAAGATTTTAGGAAAGTCAACAGGATGAACCTAGATAGGCCATTTGTCTGGAAAAGCTACTGGAAGCAGCTTGGGTGCGCCTGCAAATTGGTAGGGTAGATTCTCAGGGTATCATCAGGGTGGGGTGAATGGTGTCAGCCAGGTTCACGGAAACTCAGACTTGGTGCCAACCTGCACCTACAGTGGTAGAGCTCAGCAAAGGAACAATGACTTCTGCCTGCACTTCTTCATGGATGGAAGATGTCTCTCTAGCCCTTGCCTTGATACCAGCCAAGCCAGCTCCTCCCTGTGTGTCCCTGATGCCTTCTGAGCTGCCCCAGAGCTGGCGTTCAGAGGGAGTGAATCCAAGTAAACCCTGCAAGGGATTTTTAGAGGAACTTCCTGGGACTCCAGCACAATCACAATCCCAGCTCGTTTTCACAGCAAGAAGTCATGGGAACTTTTCTTCCAAGCACTGGAACCCTGGGCTGGGAGGCCTGGTGGAAGGCTGGGACCTCTCACTCCTCAGGGGGAACCTCTGCCACTGAGATCTCCCTTTCCATTTTTATCCACCACGTGTGGGTGTGGGATCCACATGTTTACATCTCTGCCGACCCCTCCCCCACCAATATCCGTGTGACTTCTTTTTTGTGTTCTTAGTTATAGGTTTTCTGTTCAGCTAGATGTCATATGGTTCTGAATGATGGTTGTTCTGTAGTTGAGTTGCAATTTTGATGTGGTTATGGCAGGTGTCAAGTTCAGTGTTTACCTATCTACCATCTTGACTGGAAACTATATAAAGTAAACCTTTTTAAAAAAATAGATTTGAGAAAAAGAGAGACACATAGATTTTTTTATTCCATTATCTATTCTTTTTTTTTTTTTTTTTTTTTTTAGCAAGAGAGACAGGGACAGACAGACAGGAAGAAAGAGAGATGAGAAGCATCAGTTTTTCGTTGCTACACCTTAGTTGTTCATCGATTGTTTTCTCACATGTGCCTTAGCTGGGGAGCTACAGCTGAGTCAGTGACCCCTTGCTCAAGCCAGTGACCTTGGGCTCAAGCCAGTGACCATGGGGTCGTGTCTATGATCTCATGCTCAAGCCAGCGATCCCTGCACTCAAGGTGGTGCGCCCACACTCAAGCCAGATGAGCCCACACTCAAGCCAGAGACCTAGGGGTTTTAAACCTGGGTCCCCTGCATCCCAGGCCAATGCTCAATCCACTGCGCCACTGCCTGATCAGACTATTTGTGCATTCATTGATTGATTCTTGTATTCAATATATGCCCTGACCAGGGATTAAACTCGCAACCTTCATGTGTCAGGACAATACGCTAATCAACTGAGCTACTTAGCTAGAGTCCATGTGAGATAAATCTTAATGAAGGCTATAATCAGATGTAAACTATATTATTCAGGATATATTAAGTTAACTGTTGTGACTGGTATGTCACAAATTTTCATAGCTTAACATTATAAAGTTATACATGGTCTCCTTTTATGTCATTGTGTACCTGGTGAACCTTCACTATCTTGTATTTGTCACAGGAAACTTCGGGTCTTCTTGGTTTCAGGGGAAGAGGGGAACAGGGAGCACAGAGGACTTTTGTGTCCAAGCACAGGCTTGGAAGTGGTGTACCTGCTCCTGCTCACATCCACTGATGGGAAAGCAGTCACTTAGTCCCAAACTAAATGGCAGGGAAATTGGGCAATGTAATTTTGTGTACCTGGGAAGAATAAAATGAAATGGAATTAGTTATAATGTGATTGTCCTGAACAATATATTGTTATATTGGTTTTAGTCACTGAGGTTTGATCAAAATGAAGCATAGCACCTCCTGTTTTTGCAACCTGCTCATCAATAAATAAATACCTCTGTTCTCCAAGAGATCAAGCAGAATGATAGTGCTGAGAGGCCCTAAGGTTCGCCTTTCACGAGTAGGATGTCTTCTGTTGACATCCCACGGAGCAGCCCATCTTCCTCTGGGTTTGGGCAGAACGACTTGCTGATGAACCAGCTGTAGCTTGCCTTCCTTCTACCATAAAATGAAGCATTTTAGCTTGAGTAGTGAATTAGACTGACTCCACACAGATTTTCTTTTATGTGGCGGGACCTGTTTGTTTTTTGCAGTTGGCCCTATTTTTCGCTTCTATTGATACTTTTGGAGTTGACAGGTTTGGAGAAAAGAGTTCAGTGATAATGAGGACTAACTAAGTCTTCCTACTTGGCATTTTCAGGGACTGGCAGAGGACCTGTGGCTAATTGTTATATCTTAAGAAGAAACTGAAGTTGCTTTTAAGGCTTTAATTTTTGTATGTGTATACTAATTTCAGTTTATTTGTATCTAGAAGACAATATTGAAAGTTTCTCATGATACGTTAAGTGGAGTAAAACGTATAATAATCTTACTTTATGATGCCCTATCTTTTTAAAATATGTATTATTTTTCCCACCATCTTGTTGACCAGGGTCATTCACAGAAGGGAGCTGGAATCTTCATCTTCTCAGTAGTCTCCCTTTCTGCTCCCTGCCAGCTCAGTACAGAAGTTCATTGAGAAGCTTGGCGGAGCCGGTGGACATGTGTAGTTGAACTAGAGGCTGAAGAGATCTGTAGTCACCAGATCGTGAGGACATGGAAGGGCCAAGGGGAAGGTTTCCCCTCTATCCTAACAGTGCTGAGGGGAGCCCCGGAAGTATAGAAGCCAGGAACAGTGTGTGCAGGGTAGATGTGTGTGTGTGTGTGAGAGAGAGAGACATAGAAAGAGAATTATTTATTGATGGACAGAGAGAAAACAGTGATGACTGATGATCACATTTGTTGTGTCTTTTTTGGCTTTTGGAAAAAAGCCTCCATAGAAAAAGAGTTAGTGTGAAGACAGCAAGGTGCCCACCTCCCAGCAGACATAACAGGTCTCCTCCCTCCTTCTACACGGAAGTTACCTGTCAGTCAGAAGTTTATCATTCCAGCTTTAAAGCAGGCAGTGCATTTTGGGTAAATATTTGTGAAATGCCAAGCTTTGTGATTAAGATGTATTTTGTTTTAAATGACTCAGAATTGGTTTAAATTATTAAAAGACAAATTATGTGTGCCATCATAGAAAAAGGAAAGAGGAGAAAGTATAATTTTACATCAAGCTGTAATCTGCAAGCAGTCAACCTCTTAAGATTACTTAATTTTTAAAGGCTTGAAATATAAAATTTTAATTTATGAAATCTCATTTAGATTACTTTTTAAAAAGTAAGGTGGACAATTCAGTTGCTTCAAGGAATGTTACTTGAGCGCATAAGACAAGTATTGTGTTTGAGACATGACAGATAACAGGAATCTCTGCTCTCCAGACACTTCTGGTCTGAAAAAAGAAAGCTATCAAAAGCCGTTAATAGATGAGTATACAATAAGTATCTTTTTCGTGAAGTTCAGATAACTTATTCAGAAATATTTTAGCAATTGGTTTGTTTTAGAAAATTAAAACATAAAACATTCTAAAGAAAAATATCACCTAATTTTTTTCCCTCCATGGTAAACACTATTAAATTTTTTTCTGGTTTTTTTTTTTCCATAGTTAGAAACTGGGAGGTAGTCAGACTCCCACATGTGCCCAACTGGGATCCACCTGGCATGCCCACCAGGGAGCGATGCTCTGCCCATCTGGAGCGTTGGTCTGTTGCCGCTGCTGGAGCCATTCCAGCCCCTGAGGTGGAGGCCATGGAGCCATCCTCAGCGCCCGGGCCAACTTTGCTCCAGTGGAGCCTTGGCTGTGGGAAGGGAAGAGAGAGACAGAGAGGAAGGAGAGGGGGAGGGGTGGAGAAGCAGATGGGCGCTTCTCCTGTGTTCCCTGGCCGAGAATTGAACCCAGGATTTCCACATGCTAGGCCACTTTACCACTGAGCCAACCAGCCAGGGCCTTTTTTCTGTTCTTTATTGACATAGTTTTATTCAGTTGAGGGTCTGTTGTAGACACGATTTTCTATCTTGCTTATGTTATGTCACATTATACCGAGCATTTGTACATATTTGCCCATTCCCAGCATTGTTTTTAATGACTACAAAATATTCCTTTGTCACACTGGACTATCATTTACTTGCTTTTCTTCTGTTTGTTTTACAAGTAAACAGGCCAATTTTATTTATTTATTTTCAATAAGTTTAGATCTTTGAGGGGTACAGCATCACACGGATTCTGTGTTTAGCGGCCTTAGCAGGAAGGTTGCTTTGGAATTTGGCACCAGCCATCTACTGTTTCCCAGAGCACGAGTGACCTGTTCCCAGATGACTCTGGTTTTGTACACTCTGCTCCTGGGAGTTGACGTGTTGTTCTCTGCTTTGTACACATAAGCACATCTCTTGCCTAGAGAATTCAGTTTCATCTCAAGCATAAGCACCTTCAACTCTAAGAAGAGCTGTGTGCTCCCTCTGGCTCTGGAGACCCGCTTATAGCCAGTACAAATGGCCTTGGACCGCAGCCTTGTGGACATGTATGCCGTGGTAGAAGTCCCGTTACCACAGCCTCCTCAGGCTCCAAAACGGAGGCAAGAGCACTTTCTGTTCTGTTTTGATTGACATTGTAGGTAAAACAGATTCATAATATGTATCCATTTTATGTCTCAAATCATCTTGTACACTTAACTATTATAATACACATTCATGGGAAACTGAGGTTTTTATTTTTTTACAGAGACAGAGAGTCAGAGAGAGGGATAGATAGGGACAGACAGACAGGAACAGAGAGAGATGAGAAGCATAAATCATTAGTTTTTTGTGCGATACCTTAGTTGTTCATTGATTGCTTTCTCATATGTGCCTTGACCACGGGTCTTCAGCAGACTGAGTAACCCCTTGCTCGAGCCAGCGACCTTCGGCTCAAGCTGGTGAGCCTTGCTCAAACCAGATGAACCCGTGCTCAAGCTGGTGACCTCTGGTCTCGAACCTGGGTCCTCCGCATCCCAGTCTGACGCTCTGTCCATTGCGCCACCTCCTGGTCAGGCAAACTGAGGTTTTTAAAAACCATGTCTCTGTGGGTATATGTCTCTGAACTTTGCCATCTCCCAGAAAAGTGAACTAAAACCTTGTTACAACAACTTCCCATTTTTGAGAAAATAATAGGAGCATATATCCGTTTCATTATTTCTGGCACAGTCTATCATTGGACACATAGCTCCTACTCTGAAACTGGTTCACAGAAAACATCCTCTGAGCCTGAGAATGCTGTCCTGTTCTTGTTTGAGAAGATTTCATGCCTGACTGAGAAACTTTTAGAAGTGATCATTTTTTGTCTCTAGCATTCAGCGCCATTTTCAATCTACATATTATTTAGTTTGCTTTTCTCCCCCCCAAATAAGGCCTTAATATAAACTCACTGGAAAATAACTGTTGCCTACATAACCTTAACACAGGCACTTGACAATGAGTGCTGAGAAAAACCATTATTATTATTATTATTTTTGGTACAATAATAGTTTTTGGTTTTTTGTTCAAAATGGCATGGACTACCTTTAAGTGCTTTATGTGGACCAATAAGCTCTTTGAAAGGCAGCATGATTTAGGGGAAGAATTGAGTGGTGGGGTTAGACCTCAGCTAGAGATTGAATGTGGCCGACCATGTATAAGGTCTACCGGAAAGTTCTGTCCGTTTTTGGAATTAAAACAAAATACAAATTTTTCTTGCTGTCAATAAACTTTATTCAATAATATAATTGCCATTATTATTAATGATTTCTTGCCAGCGTGAGGGCAATTTGTATATCCCATTTTTGAAAAATGTTTATCTTTTGATTGGAAAAATTAAACCAGTGCTTGTTTGATATCTCCTTCATTTTTGAATTTTTTGTCCTTTAAAAAATTTTGTAAGGACAAAAACAAGTGATAGTCGGAGGGTGCTAAGTCCAGAGAATATGGTGGATGTGACAGACATGCTTCTGTAGCATTTCTTCCTTGTTGAAATTCGTAAAAATTACAGTGGTGTAAATGAACTTTTTTCAGTAGCCATGGGTACACTATCGCTTCACACATAAGACTTAACGTGAATCAACTTTGTTTTAGTTAATTTGCTGCATCAGTATGTATACATTAGGTGATAAAAATAGAGAGGCACACATGCGCCAAATAAACATCCTTATGTGTCGAAACTTGTGATAGAAACGGACAGAACTTTCCAGTAGACCTTATATCTTTTGAAGCTTTGGCAAATTCAGGCTACTTTCCCTGGACATCAGCAATCCACTCCTGACAATCAAATATTCTGGGTGAAAATGCTAATTTTTCACCTAGATCAAAATCCATTATTGTATATGTCAAAGTGCAAAACCAGCCATCAGTTTTCTAAAGTAGAAATTGGCAAATTGTGGCCATCAGGCCAAAGCTGGGCCACTGCCAATTTTTGTAAATAAAGTTTTATCAGAACACAATACCCATTTGTTAACTTATCACCTATGGTTGCTTCCTGATACAATGACAGAGTTGAGGAGTTGTAGTAGAGAACATATGACTGCAATGTCTAAAATATTCAGGGCCTGTCCCTTTATAGAAACAGTTTTCAACCCTATTCTAAAATATAGAACTAAAGTATAGCAAAATACTTAATATATAGTCAACACCGTCCCATTAAGAATGTAAATATACAAAACATCAATTACTCAAAAATTAAAATGGTTTAAAAGTACATTTTTTTTCCTTCAAATGTGGCCTTTTTAAATCAATAACATCTGAGACACATTCCTGTTGTTGCTGGCTTTCAAAACCTCTGCGGAGGTTCTGATATTCTACTAATTGTATTGTAACGTCACACATTTTTATTGAAAAGGTTGTATTCACTTTAGGAGAATGCTGTAGACTTTTTTTTATTAGTAACTGCCAAAAATGTTTGATTTAGAAATGAGCATTTCCTATAAAACTTGGGTATTAAAAGCCAAAAGACATTCAACTGGGAAAATATCAACTGGATGTATGTTTGACAGAATTTGCTTGTATTTCCCTTATTAGAAACTCAGTATTCTCCTTCATAAAGTGGGACTCAGAGCAGCTCACAGGGGCAGGTGCAGATTAAGTGGGGAAAGATGCACTTAACACATTTGGGGATACATTTGCTGTCGATTCTTTCTTTCTTTCTTTCTTTTTTTTTTTTTACCCTTAGCTTATTTAGAGGAGCAGATAATCACAACTATAAGTACCTTCAAGAATTTTTCTAGATTCACGGTGTTTCTGCATATGTAGGGAGGCCTGGAGATTTAAGTGTGACTTTCGAGCCAGAGAGAATTGAGAAGGGCCTGTGATGTGGTAAGAGATGCTGGTGGTTGTAATGGACGGACATTCCTGAGTCTGAGAGGCTTCCTGCAGTGCAGGTTTATCCCCCAAGCTCCTCACTGTCGGCTGCTGTGGAATAGGGGTGGTGGCTCTGCTCATGAGGGGTTTCAGGGACCTGCGGTTAGTCCACCCAGTGACTACACATTCTGCTGGAACTAGGACTTGTCCGCCGGACCTCTGCGCCCAAAATCAAGGGTAGAAATTAGGGATGGTTCAGGAGGCTTCCAGGTCAGAATGAAAGTAACATACTCACTTCCAGGACTCAGTCACAAGGCCCCACCTCTGCAAGGGAGGCTAGGAAATGCATCCCAGCTGTGTGCTCAGGAAAAAGAAATGGATTTGAGGAGCTAGGCTCTGACATGGGCCGACCATCTCTTGTATTATTATGGACAACAAATGTTTAGCATACATAAATTGCACAGAGATGCCAATAATCTGAAAACCTCTCTGTAATATACCCATGGAAATAGCATTTGGAGATGGTAGTGCTGGATTGGGACAATTAATTTGTATACTTGGGTAAATATACGTTAACAGCTAGTTTGAGATCTGAACCTGCTTCCCACATGCTATGTGATGTGCAATTCACATATTTTGGCATTCTAAATATCACATATATGGTATAGGGAGTTCAGAAATATGTACTTTAGAAATTTTGCTTGCAGTCACATTTTTATTCTTAAAGTGGTCTATGTAGACTCATACTTATTTTCTGTTCTTTAAAATCAGAAGTCACGTGCGGAGGACCCGGGTTCGATTCCTGGCCAGGGCACACAGGAGAAGCACCCATTTGCTTCTCCACCCCTCCGCCGCGCTTTCCTCTCTCTGTCTCTCTCTTCCCCTCCCGCAGCCATTGGAGCAAAGATGGCCCGGGCGCTGGGGATGGCTCTGTGGCCTCTGCCTCAGGCGCTAGAGTGGCTCTGGTCACAACATGGCGACGCCCAGGATGGGCAGAGCATTGCCCCCTGGTGGGCAGAGTGTCGCCCCATGGTGGGCGTGCCGGGTGGATCCTGGTCGGGCGCATGCGGGAGTCTGTCTGACTGTCTCTCCCTGTTTCCAGCTTCAGAAAAATGAAAAAAAAAAATCAGAAGTCATCCTCAGTACTGAGTAGAATTCTTTTATTAATTGTGGCAGATAGAACATTTGTTCAAATACAACCACTATTATTTAATTCAAAGTGCACATTTTACAATAAATTGCATCAGAAGCTTTTTCAATTTTTCCATTCCTCTAGTAGATCTAAGTGTACCTTTTAAAGTTATTTATTCTATATTATCATTATATGAATATTTTAGGATTATAATTAGCATAAAATGCAAAATTTATTATGCCAAAATAGAAATTTAATGTAGAAAGAACTTGATTGCAAGTTTTAGTGGAAATAAGATGTATAAGAAGATATTAAAGAATACTTAAAAAAACTCAGTAGTGCAGTTTTACAATATATTTGGAAGCACAATTGCACCTAGTGATATTTGTAAAGATCATATCTGAGATAGTGTCATCAAAGATCAAACATTTGTAAGGTTTAAAAAGTGGTTCCCAGGGTTAAGGAAAGGGGCAAGGGAGGGACAAATATACGGTGCTGGAAAATGAGTTGACTTTGGATGATGAGTATACAACACAGTCAACAGTTCAAATGCTATAGAGATGTTTACCTGTAACCTCTGTACTCTTATTAATCAATATCACCTTGCTAAATTTAATTTTCTAAATAAAATTTTTTAAAAAAGAAAACACATGGCACAAAGCAAAGAAAGAAAAGCACATTTAAGCAAACTAACTCTAAATAATCTTTATTGAGCATCATAAAGTTACTGTCATTTATCTGAGCTGGATGCTGCTCTTGACTATCTTGTAATCCAGCGGCCTCACTCAGAAGTCAGGATTTTCCATGTACATATGTGATTAAAAGTACTATTGAATACTTTCACTTTACTTGGTACTCATGGCATTTCCTGCCACCTGTCAGTTTGTCCTTGACAATATTTGAGATAAACCAAAGTTGACCTGGAGAGGATGGTTTTCCAATCAGCTATTCCAATTTTTCCCTAGTGTTTCTTGTTATATTAAAATTCAAATTCTTGAAACACATTTTAATTAGTGACCATATTAGACAATCGTATGCTAAGCGTTGGTTAGTATGTTGAAAATAAACATGAGAATTCTCATTAATGCCACTGTCTGAATAATTAGTTGAGGATCGTGGACCAAGCAGCAATAAAAGCAAGTTGGCTTCTCCTGGGAGCTACAGGCTGACAGGCACATCTTGGTCATTAGTGTGCCCCACCAATACTGTCATGTTACAGTGTCACATTAGCTAGTGCCCCTTTCAGAGAGAAGCCAAACCTACAAATTATCCTCCACATCCCTGGAAACCATGTTTGTGAAACCTGTGATTGAGTGTGAGTAAATTATTAATGTGGCTCATAAATTAGATAGTTTACAGGCTTGTAACATTTCACAAGTAGATAATAAAGGGTAAAAACTGTTCTAGTTTGCTTTGTGCTGGTGATCCACTGATTTTTCCTTAAGGAGCCCACAGCTGACAATGATTTTGTTAAGAGGAGCGGAAACATGGAGTGTTAGAGCAAATGTTTGGAGAATGTAGTCTGACAGGAAGCAAGTGTGAGCCCACTGGAAACGGTGGGACGCCCCTCGCCCCCTCCTTGCTCTGAGAGCACATGATGGCGGCCTCTTGCCTGTGGTGGTGGTTGCTCATCAATGAGTTCATTGATTATGTTTGAACAAGTACATCCTTTGCCAATTGAAATTACCTTTAAAAATACTTTTGATGCATTTTATATCATATTCTTCAGCTGCTATGCTGAAGATGAACAATGCTTACACATCATGTCAAATCCATGTCAAAATGAAGAGTCTTAAGCCGTAATATATTTGGCAAACAGTTTATACTCACATAGACAACTGATACCAAGAAATCATAACATGGACCAGTCTTGCCAGAGTCCATCTCATACCAAGAAGAGGCACTTGCACGGAGCACCACCTCTTAACCCTCTTCTGAGCTCTGGTAGACAGTGACGGAGTTTTCAGAGATACGAGACTATTCAAATCATAAAATTTCATACACTTTTTCAGTTTCAGCTTGTCTGTCTGACTGGATTAGAAAACATATACATTCGTGGAATTTTATGTACATTTACTGTTGAAAGAGAATAACGCACACTGACACACTGAAGAGCCCCTGCCTCCTACTCATTCTGTAGTTCCATGTCCCCATGTTCCAGAGTCCCTTCTGCCATCTCAAGGACTGCAGAGGTGGCAGTATCTTTCAAGGACTTGTGCAGAAAAGGCCTGGCATGCAAAAGCTTTCTGAAACTATTTGAGGACGAGTTGACTTATCTTTTAGCAACTTCAACATGTGGGATTGGATTTGGTAAATATTCTAATAACTAAGCCACATGAGCCCACAGCCTTAGCCTGAGCACACACACAGGCTGACTGTTTCCGAGAGTAGGCTATGTCACACTTCCTCCTATACGTATTTTAGATACAATTACAAGAAAAATTGTCAACTGTGGCGAGCAAGATTTTGCACATGTGTGTGCATGTTCATTTCCTCTCACCATTCTACTGGGTGCCCTGAGTGACTAAAAGACCAGAACCCCAAGCAGAATCATCGTTTGAACTCGTGGATAACCTGCCCTGATTTCTCAGGATGACATGACATTGCCATTATGAAAATTCATCCTAAAGAAATAAGATGATGGAAGTTCAAAGCACCAAACTTTCCAAGTGAGCAACAGTGCCTTCAAGAGTGGTAGTTGCACTTGGCCATATAACGGTTCACACATTTCTAGCGCACTGTAATGCTGAACTCGGATTAGGAGAAGGTGACATGCTGATTTCAGAAGGGAAAGAACAAAATACATGCTTAGTTGCAACCGTTGTATATGTATAACATGTATTGTACATATTGTATGTATTCATTATCACTCACATTTGTATACCTACGTATACCATTGTGAAGCATCATGATCAGCCCCATTCACTTAGCCTTTGTTCTTTCTGTTGTCAGTGTCCCTCTGCATGTTGCTGTCCTGTGGCACTATGCGCACCTCCAACCAGTGACCTCCAGGCCTTTTATGGCTGTGAGACACATTAAAAGGTAAGCGACAAACAACACTAACATTGTGTTCTTCTTAAAATTGCCACCCGCCTTTGCAGGTGACATAGTAGTGGATATGGGAGTTGCTAGCACAATAAAGGGATGTTCTATTATCAGACACAGATTGCTAAGCCAGCAGGAATAGGTTTTCTGTGCTCCATGATAGCCCTATGGCTTTTAAGAGCAAGAACCATAACCTGGATTATATCTGTGCAGAGTTGATCTGATGCAGGGTTGGCAGACTGTCTGCAAAGGGGAAGACAGTTTTGGTTGCAACTGGCCAGCTCTGCTGATGCAGCACAGAAGTAGCTATGGACAGTGTGTAAGCAAGTGGGCATGACTGTTCCAGCAAAACTTTATTTAAAAAAACAAGCCATGGGCCCTTTGGTTCAAAGGCTGTAGTTTGCTAACCCTTGATCTAATGCATTGAAGGGGGACCTGTTGCCTGCAAACAAGGTACTGTACTGGATGTCAGTCCCTCTGTTCTTCAGCAAAACATTAATCAAGAAAAAATGAAAAATTTAAAAATACTCGCCCTTAGTACCACATGGGATATATCTGTAAGCCTGAGACAAGATGTAATGTATGTGAAACTCCTTCCACAGTCGTTCCGGTTCACCTAGTGGAGTGTGTGTGCTCACTGGCCTCTTTAATCACACGGCCTTTCATGAGCTACGTGAGTGTGGGGAGAGCTCTTTTGTTTTCTGAGTACTGTGGCTTGTCTGTACGTTCCTTCTGTTTTACAGTTATGGACAAGCTGCTGAAATGTCTTTCTAGTATCAAATATGGATGAAGGGATCAACGGGTAGATTTTGGCAAGCTAAAGATCAAATGCCAATGAAGAGCAATTAAATTTCCTTTAATCATCAGAATCTGAGAGTGTTTTAAGATATTCCACCTTTAATATAGGTCTTAATAAATAATAATGCTTTCGATGTCTGCAAGTATGTTTGAATTTCAGAAGTCTTACATGTTAAAACATAGAGACAGGCTCAGGAAATGCGCTCCTCTGGAATAGCTGTAATGATGAGGGAAAAGCGTACTTAAACAAATAGCTTGGTGAATAGGTTAATCAGATTCCCAATTCATAAATTTTCTAGTTATTATTTCTTTTACAAAAATAGTAATATTGTTTTTAGATATGTTTTTATTATTATGTCACTTAAGAATAGTTTTCTACTAATGGAAATATCAGTCAAAACAAGTGGTTGTGTATTTGGGGTCTTGGAAGATGTCTGGTGGGGGAGGCAGTCTGTGCCTTCTTCCTGTCCTGGCTGCTGACTCAAGTGTGGCTTTCCATTCAAGGACCACGTCACAGCTGCCATCTCTTTAGCCACTGCCTCTGCGCCCAGGAAGGAAGGCACAGAGCAGGGACAGAGATGTAGCCCTCCCCCCAAGGCAGGCTTCTTTAAAGAACTTTCCCTCCTAAGGAGCATTCCCCAAAGTCTTCCTCAGGGGCTTCTGCTTACATCTTTTTGCCACTCCTAACATGACGGCGTTTGGGAAATGTATCCTTAGACTTGAGAGAGTTGCTATCCCAGGTAAATTCCAGGTTCTAGTAGTGATGAAGAAAAGAGGAATGGTTACTGAACAACAGCTGTGGTTACTCACACAGACTCATGATATCACTGTTTCTTACATGTTTGATATTTATTTTCAATAAATGCCTTGTCTTCTATTGACTTGCAAGGAGAATGTCTTATTTGAATTTTAGCACATTAGAATTTTAACCTATGCAGTTCTCAGCAGAGATATATACCTCAGTAAGTATCTTAGTACCATAATATTCTTACTGGAAGTACCACGGCAAATCTGAGAAATAATTTTCTTTCTCAAGAGAGTTATCAACCGTAATTTAAACTCCTTAATTTTCTATTGGATTTACTGCCCCCTGGATTTAAGCTCTTGTTAAAGCTTGAGGACCAGCACAAGGTCCTAGTGGCCTGTAGGCTCACGCCCAGGTCTGTCCTTCCTGGCACGTGCAGGGGTGTTCACTGTCACTGCACTGCCCTCTGCACTGTCCCTCCAGTGTGGGCTGGATGCTACTCTCCACTCTGGTCTGTGACTTGCTGCTCCTGTTATTTCTGCTGGATTCTCACCTTGGAGGATGGGGAGACAGGTGAGTCAGCCCTTTCCCATTTCTCTATTCCAGATTGGCCTATATGTTATTCTTGTGAAAATTTCCACCTCGTAGAATGAGTAGAATGAGACTTCTCTATGCTTCAAGATGTATTCTCTGCCTATACTGGCCTGTGATACATGCCCATGAAACATGGTAGTTGATGCACTCACCAGCGTTGGTTGGGTGCTTGCTATATCCATATATGGTGAGCGGTATGGTTAAGAGTGACTGCTTTGAAGTTAGATCAGCCTGAGTGACCCCGGGCAGCTGCTGAACCTTTCTGGGCCACGACTCCTCTAGGAAATGAGGGTAAAAACAGGAGCTAGCTCCTCATGGTGATGCTGTGAGGAGCTTAGCACAGATGCTAGTAGATAATTGATGTGGCGCAATCCCTGTTTCCAGGAGATTTACCATCCTTTGGCTGGTTCATCGTGGTGGCTATGCTGGTAGATAGTGTATGTTGAACACTCTGTTGCTTCCCACCTGATTGCCCCTTGTCTTTAGGTCGAGCCTTGGGAGGTGGTCTTGATGCCCATCTTCAAGGCTACTGCAGCCATTTATACAACCGACAGCCCTGTTAACAGAACTTTGATCTCTGCGACCCATTTTGACAATTTTCCCTAAAGGTGAACAGTTTTTTTGTTTTTATTTCTGGTTTTTTACTTACTCAGATAATGGGTCTGCCTAGCAAGCAGAATTCACTAACTCCTTTCAAGTTGGTTTTGCTAATGATAATCTGAAACTCAAGTGTTTCACTCTCTGTGATGCTGATCACCCACCTCATCTGAGTTCTTGCCCCCGTGCTGAGTCTGCACTGCAGGTCTGGGGCCCTTAGGTCTTCTTGGAAATGGCCCTCAAATAGCAGTGTCCTCTGTACACAGAGCTTCTGCATGTCTGGCAGGAATTGTCAGCAATGCCCATGGATGGCCCAGTTGACAGAGTGTCCCAGAGATTGAGGAGTAGCAGCAACCACATGACCATGGCCGGTTGTTGAGTTTTGAGGCACCGTTGGGTGATGTTAGGTGAAGCCACACTACCTGTTGATTGCACCTGCAGCGATTTCATTGGATGTGATACATCACAGAGTTGATGGGCTTAGGGGAACTGACCCCAGACTATTAGTACCCATCAAGAGTCTGCTTAAGTCTAGCAAGAAGAAAAGAGTTCTGGAGCCCTGGCCAGTTGGCTCAGTGGCTAGAGTGTCAGCCTGGCGTGCAGACATCCTGGGTTTGATCCCTGGTCAGGGCACATGAAAAGTAACCATCTGCTTCTTTTCCCCTCACTCTCCTCTTCTTTCCTGCAGCCCGTGGCTCAGTTGGTTCAAGTGTCAGCCCCAGGTGCTAAGGATAGCTCACTTGGTCTGAGTGTCAGCCTCAGGCACTGAAGATAACTTGGTTGGTCCTAGCATCAGCCTTAGCCACTGAGAATAGCTCGGTTGATTTGAGTATAGGCCCAAGACAAGGATTGCCAGTCGGGTGCATGCAGGAGTCTATCTCTCCTCTTCTCAGTTAAAAAAACTTTTTTAACATAGCTCTGTTTTCAGAAGGTAGTTGACTCTGGAGATAGTGGCCTGTAGATCTTGCCTGTTAAATCCTTGTAAACTTTGAGCTGTTGCTATATGGTTTTAGATATTATACTTGATACCCTGTCCATGCTCATATGCCATACAATTTCTCTTGCCTCTGGACCATGACATGCTGGAACAATTTCTGTGTTTCACAGGGCTCACTCCTTCTTGCCCCTTAGAGCTCAGTTCAGTATCTACTTCTCAGACTGCCCTCCCTGACCACTTGCATTAAAGGAGATGTCCCTCCTTTCCCTTCTCACTGTTCTCCTTCCAAGCTTGTTTGTTCCATATATTGCAGTGTCTGTCACTTTCTGAAGGTACCTATTCACCAGGTTGTAAGCAAGGGGAGGAAGGTCTTCTGGTCCAGTGTGGCTTCCTCATGGCAGACAGTGCCTAGAAATGGTGGGCATGCTCATAGTTAGTATGTTTTGGATCAGTCAGAATACATTTGGGGATTTTCCTGTGAATATCTGTATTTTCATGGCCTGCATCTGGGTGAGGAGGTCAGAGAAAAAAATGAAACCCTTTAATTATAGGAACAAGACACTACCCTTGGGTTTTCTCTGGAAAGTTTCCACGACCCACTGCACTTGTTTTGACACTGTGTGTGTCCAGTCCAGAAGGGGTTATACATCACTTTCCCCAGAAAGGGAGAAGCATTTGCCATTTGGGCCTAACATGTGTTGTGGGTTGTACAGGTAAGTGAGGACATTGGAGTCCCAGCGCAGTCCTCAGCACTCTCGCTGACGCTTTGTCCTTGGGTGATTACTTTCCCGGGGCCTCAGCTTACTTATCTGAGGCTCGGATAGTAGCTTATAGTGGTCTTGCAGAGATTAAATGAGACAATAGGTGCTTTGCACAGGGTCTGGGACCAGAACATGATGTTGTTGATTAGAAAGATCAGCAAAAGGTACTAGGAGTTAAATTGACAAAACTAACATTGCATTTTCTTGCTTCATTTTAAGTGGTGAACACGGTGAAGAGCCTTTGCTCATGTTTAATGCCCTGAATTTACTTTAAAACCAAAAAATACAAAATGAGGCAGTGCGGTCATCTATTTTATATTTGTTTTTTTTAATAAATAAATTTTTATTAATTTTAATGGGGTGACATCAATAAATCAGGGTATATATATTCAAAGAAAACATGTCCAGGTTATCTTGTCATTCAATTATGTTGCATACGCATCACCCAAAGTCAGATTGTCCTCCGTCACCTTCTATCTAGTTTTCTTTGTGCCCCTCCCCCTCCTTCCCTCCCCCCTCCTTCCCTCCCCTTGCCCCCCGTAACCACTACACTCTTGTCCATGTCTCTTAGTCTCGTTTTTTTTTTTTTTTTTTTTTTTTTTTCATTTTTCTGAAGCTGGAAACAGGGAGAGACAGTCAGACAGACTCCCGCATGCGCCCAACCGGGATCCACCCGGCACGCCCACCAGGGGCGGTGCTCTGCCCCCCAGGGGGCGATGCTCTGCCCATCCTGGGCGTGGCCATATTGCGACCAGAGCCACTCTAGCGCCTGAGGCAGAGGCCACAGAGCCATGCCCAGCGCCCGGGCCATCTTTGCTCCAATGGAGCCTTGGCTGCGGGAGGGGAAGAGAGAGACAGAGAGGAAAGCGCGGCGGAGGGGTGGAGAAGCAAATGGGCGCTTCTCCTGTGTGCCCTGGCCGGGAATCGAACCCGGGTCCTCCGCACGCTAGGCCGACGCTCTACCGCTGAGCCAACCGGCCAGGGCTTAGTCTCGTTTTTATGTCCCACCAATGTGTGGAATCCTGCAGTTCTTGTTTTTTTCTGATTTACTTATTTCACTCTGTATAATGTTATCAAGATCCCACCATTTTGTTGTAAGTGATCCAATGTCATCATTTCTTATGGCTGAATAGTATACCATGGTGTATATGTGCCACATCTTCTTTATCCTTCTATCTTTTTTTTTTTTTTACAGTTATTAAAGGCTTTAAGCAAACTCTTGGCCAATACAGCAAGAATCCATAAAAGAGTAGTGTCCTTAACAAGTTCACCAAGTCCAAGTTGGCCCCAACACCATGCCAAATCCCTGAAAAATGCAACCCAACCCCAGTTCAGTCTGTTAGGAGCTGTCCCAAGGAGCAGGAGTTCAGGAAAAGTCCAAATCCAGGAAAAGTCCACATGGCACTGGAATTGTTGTCACAATTCTATACTTTGCAGCTCACGTCCAAGTCCAAATGACTGCTGCTTCTAGCTGGTAATGATTCAGGTAGACTGGAAAAGCCATCTGCAGCATGTGTGGAGATGGAGTTTCTGTTCTCCTCTGCCTGGAGAGATGAGACCAGGTTGCTTTCCCTGGAGCTCTGCGACTATGTCATGGTAAAGAGAACCTTGGGATACACTAAGCTGAGTGGCAAAGGTAGATTCATAATAAGAGTTGGCAAAAGGGGGAAAGAGAGCTCTAAATTAGGAGTAGGTCCCAGCCTGAAATATGAGTGGGGCGTTGAGGTAGGAGGAATAAAGGAAACACTATATATTAAACAAAGCAGCAGAAAATAAGACTATCAACACCCACAACAGAGATCTTCGAGGGAAGAATAAAAAACCTGACTATTCAGGCAAGACATAGTTAAGTGGCCCTTGTGCAAATGAGATCAGTTTACCTGCTTCTTGGAAGAAATACCCTGGGCTCGTCCACAGTGTCATAGATGGGGCCGACGGCTCTGGGCACCTTCAGCCTTCAGTGGCAAACCCCAGCATTCTGGGCAAGGTTAGGTCATAGGTGGCTGGAGCAGGGCTGGAAGAGACTGAACCCTCCCTTAGAGGAGCGAGGGGGAAGCCTACCTTCCAGTGTCTCTGTTTCCTCACAGCAGAGGCATGTAAGTCTGGCAGGCTTTAGCTCAATGACCTTCCTTTCCTCTATTGAAGCAGGACCCAGATGGCAGCCTATGAGACCCCTTTGGGGTGTTGGAGCCTTTAAAGGCGCATCCTAAAAGCTGGTAGTTCCCCTGATCTCTGTTGGGCTTTTTCTGCCTCTAGGTATCTTAAAAGCCATGCTCAGAAGATCTCGATGAGGGGTTTGAGGATCCCCATCTGCCTATATAAATCTTTCCAATATATCTGGGGCTATTTGGAAAAAGACAAAACAGTGTTATTAGCTGGATCAAATAAAGAAGGTAGTAGTTTGCAGTAGAAAAAGATTTGGCATCTCATGTTCATCAGCACTCAAAAGAAATTTAAAAAAATTTTAAGTAAAAAGCATGGTATGGTAGACCCATAGGAGTTCCAGGATATGACTCCCCCCTTTTAAATTTTTTTAAATTGACCTTAAAATATTTCCTGGGTACACTTTAATAATACCTTGACTTTAAAGAGTGTAAGAAATACACATAATTCGAAAGGTTTGACAAAATACAGTAAATGCTTTTGCTCCATATGCAGGAGCATTGTCAGTTTAACCAGTTTAGGAAATCCAATAATAGAACAATGCATACAGACAATGAGCTATAACATGCTTAGCAGCCTCTCCTGTTCTGACAGAGGTTGCTATAAATCCAGAATAGGTATCCATTGTAACGTGGACATAGGACTGTTTGCCAAATGAAGGTATATGAGTAACATCCATTGCCAAAGTTGTCCTGGTAGGAGTCCTTGAGGGTTAACTCCAAATGAAGGGGCAGATTGTAGTATAGGACCCCTTGGACAGGATTTCCCAGTCTGCTGTGTGGCTTCCCGAGAAAGTTGAAACTGTTTACACAGGGCTGCAGCGTTCTGGTGATGAATAGTATGAGACTGAATTGCTCTATCTGTCATGGTTGCTCCAAATAATTTTCTTTTGGGTAGCTTGATCAACAAGGGCATTCTCTTGTGCTAAAGCTCCAGGGAGCATGGAGTGAGCTCGAGTATGTCCTGTAAAACATGGAGCTCTATGTTGACATACAAGTCTTTGAAGATTGAGGAAGTGCTGAAATAGTTCATCAGCATTTGTCCCTAAGACCGCAGTCTTTATAGTGGATACACCATAAGTAAATATTTGCTGTCTGTATATAGATTAAAGGGGGAATATGGCAAATGCTGAAAAGCCATGATAATGGCCTATAATTCTAGTCTTTGAGCTGATTTTAAGTTGACAGTTTCAGTATAAGGTTGTCCATTGATTTGCAAGAGCGATTTGCCATTTAGTGGAAGTTTCTCAGAGCATTGTTGTTGATCGTTTGAAAAAAGGAACAACAATAATTTTGAGGCTCAAAACCTATAAGCTGTAAGGGTCGCCTATGCCTCTTGATAATCCAGGAGGCAACAAGATCAAAATATGGAAGTGTATTCCATGGGCTATTAGATGGTTCAATGTGCCCAAGCTGTAGCTGCTCTTGTACCAATTAAGCAGCTGCCCTAAGTTTCTCCTGAGAAAGGGGCCATTGGTCTACCCATACAGGATTATCTGATTTCCAAGTAATTGGGTCTGCACAATGCATTATTGAGGTAGCAGGAGCTACCAAGGCCCCTATGCTAAATTTTGATATCCTAATCCACACCTTCTGGTATTGGGTGCCACTTCTATGGGGGTGAGAATTCCTTGCTGTTCTTTCCCTAGTCCCTTGGTGGGCAAAAATCCCTGATCAAGCATCTGAGTACTGACTAAACCATTAGGACTGACAAGCAACGCTCCCATATTTTTCAAAACATCTCTACCCCACAAATTAACTGGCCATCCAGGGAGCACATAAGGCTTAAAAAATCCAGAATGACCTTCTTAATCTTCCCAATTTAGAAAACTAGAACTTTGTTGAGGGGAATTACTCTGCCCTATACCTTGTAATTCTGTGGCTGCTGCATGAGTGGGCCAGGAAGGAGGCCAATGTAGTTTAGCAATAACAGATACATCAGCTCCAGTATCTAAAAGTCCTTTAAATTTATGCTCATGTACTGTTAGTTCCATTTCAGGGCGTTCCTGACCTTTTTTTTTTTTTTTAAATCCAATTGGCAAAATCAGAGGAGCCAAATCACCAATTTGCTTGGGGCCCCTTTTGCAGGATGTGGCCTGAGAAGCAGAATTAGCTTCCTTATACTATTCTTCTAACTGCCTGAATTAGCCATGAAACACATTCTTTTTTTTTTAAATTAATTTTAATGGGGTGACATTGATAAAATTGTCTTTCTTTACCTTCTAACTGGTTTTCTTTGTGCCCCTCACCTCCCCCAACCCCCTCCCTCTCCTCCCCTCCACCCTGTAACCCCAACACTGTTGTCCATGTCTCTGAGTCTCATTTTTATGTCCCACCTATGTATGGAATCATATAGTTCTTAGTTTTTTCTGATTTACTTATTTTGCTCAGTATAATGTTATCAAGGTCCATCCATATTGTTGTAAAAGATCTGATGTCATCATTTCTTATGGCTGAGTAGTATTCCATAGTATATATATACCAAAGCTTTTTAATCCACTCGTCCTCTGATGGACACTTGGGCTGTTTCCAGCTCTTTGCTATTGTGAACAATGCTGCTATAAACATGGGGGTGCATTTCTTCTTTTCAAACAGTGCTATGGTGTTCTTGGGGTATATTCCTAACAGTGGTATAGCTGGGTCAAAAAGCAGTTCGATTTTTAATTTCTTGAGGAATCTCCATACTGTTTTCCACAGTGGCTGCACCAGTCTGCATTCCCACCAGCAGTGCAGGAGGGTTCCCTTTTCTCCACATCCTCACCAGCACTTATTCTGTGTTGTTTTATTGATGAGCGCCATTCTGACTGGTGTGAGGTGATATCTCATTGTGGTTTTAATTTGCATTTCTCTAATGATTAGTGATGTTGAGCATTTTTTCATCTGCCTATTGGCCATCTGTATGTCCTCTTTGGAGAAGTGTCTATTCATTTCTTTTGCCCATTTTTGGATTGGATTGTTTGTCTTCCTGGTATTAAGTTTTACAAGTTCTTTATAAATTTTGGTTATTAACCCCTTTTCAGACGCATTGTCAAATATATTCTCCCATTGTGTAGTTTGTCTTTTTATTCTGTTCTTATTGTCTTTAGCTGTGCAGAAGCTTTTTAGTTTGATAAAGTCCCATTTGTTTATCCTGTCTTTTATTTCACTTGCCTGTGGAGACAAATCGGCAAATATATTGCTGCGAGAGATGTCAGAGAGCTTACTGCCTATGTTTTCTTCTAAGATGCTTATGGTTTTACGGCTTACATTTAAGTCTTTTATCCATTTTGAGTTTATTTTTGTGAATGGTGTAAGTTGGTGGTCTAGTTTCATATTTTTGCAGGTAGCTGTCCAATTTTCCCAACACCATTTGTTGAAGAGGCTGTCTTTACTCCAATGTATGCTCTTACCTCCTTTGTCAAATATCAGTTGTCCATAAAAGTGTGGGTTTATTTCTGGGTTCTCAGTTCTGTACCATTGATTTATATGCCTGTTCTTATGCCAGTACCAGGCTGTTTTGAGTACAATGGCCTTATAATATAACTTGATATCCGGAAGTGTGATACTTCCCGCTTTATTCTTCCTTTTCAAGATTGCTGAGGCTATTCGTGTTCTCTTTTGGTTCCATATAAATTTTTGGAATATGTATTCTATATCATTGAAGTAAGTCATTGGTATTTTAATTGGTATTGCATTGAATTTATAAATTTCTTTGGGTAATATAGACATTTTAATGTGTTTATTCTTCCTAACCATGAGCACGGTATATGCTTCCACTGTTTGTATCTTCCCTGATTTCTTTTATCAATGTTTTATAATTTTCCAAGTACAAGTCTTTAATCTCCCTGGTTAAATTTATTCCTAGGTACTTTATTTTTTTGGTTGCAATGGAAAAGGGGATTGATTACTTAATTTCTCTTTCTGACAGTTCATTGTTAGTGTATAAAAATGCCTCTGATTTCTGAGTATTGATTTTATATCCTGCCACCTTGCTGAACTTATTTATCAGGTCTAGTAGTTTTTTGACTGCGACTTTAGGATTTTCTATATACAATATCATATCATCTGCAAATAATTATAGTTTTACTTTTTTTTTTCCAATTTGGATGCCTTTTATTTCTTTTTCTTGTCTGATTGCTGTGGCTAGGACTTCCAGAACTATGTTGAATAAGAGTGGTGAAAGGGGGCACCCCTGCCTTGTTCCTGATCTTAAGGGGATTGCTTTTAATTTTTGCCCATTGAGTATGATATTGGCTGTAGGTTTGTCACAGATGGCCTTTATTATGTTGAGGCATGTTCCCTGTATTCCCATTTTGCTGAGAGTTTTGATCATGAATGGGTGCTGGATTTTATCAAATGCTTTTTCTGCATCTATTGAAATTATCATGTGGTTTTTCTCCTTCCTTTTGTTTATGTGATGAATCACATTGATTTGTGAATATTGTACCAGCCTTGCCTCCCAAGAATAAATCCCACTTGATCATGGTGTATGATTTTTTTCATATATTGCTGGATCCGGTTTGCTAATATTTTGTTGAGGATTATTGCATCTAAATTCATCAGGGATATTGGCCTAAAATTTTTTTTTGTGTGTGTGTCGTCTTTGCCTGGTTTTGGAATCAGAATTATGCTTGCCTCATAAAAGGAGCTTGGAAGTCTTTCTTCCTCTTGAATTTTTTGAAATAGCTTGAGAAGAATAGGAGTTAGTTCTTCTTTGAATATTTGGTAGAATTCACTTGTGAAGCCATCAGGCCCAGGACTTTTCTTTTTTGGGAGTTTTTTGATAACTGTTTCAATCTCATTTGTTATAATTGGTCTGTTTAGGTTTTCTGATTCTTCCAGATTAATTTTTGGAAGATTATATGTTTCAAGGAATTTGTCCATTTCCTCTAGGTTGTCTAGTTTTTTGGTGTACAGTTCTTCATAGTATTTTCTTACAATATTTTGTATTTCTGGTGTGTCAGTTGTTATTTCTCCACTCTCGTTTCTAATTTTATTTATTTGAGTCCTCTCTCTTTTTTTCTTGGTGAATCTGGTTAAAGGTTCATCATTCTTGTTTATCTTTTCAAAGAACCAGCTCCTGGTTTGATTGATCCTCTGTATTGTTTCTTTAGCCTCTGTGTCATTTATTTCTGCTCTGGTCTTTATTATTTTCTTCCTTCTACTAGCTCTGGGCTTTACTTGCTGTTCTTTTTCTAGTTCTTTTAGATGTAGGGTCAATTTGTTTATTTGAGCTTTTTCTAGCTTCCTGAGGTATGCCTGTAATGCTATAAACTTCCCTCTCAGGACTGCTTTTGCTGTGTCCCATAAATTTTGAGTTGATGTATGCTCATTATCGTTTGTTTCTAGGAATTTTTAAATTTCTTCTTAGATCTCATTGTTTACCCATTCGTTATTTAATAACGTGCTATTTAGTTTCCAAGTATTTGAGTATTTTTCAGTTTTTCTGTTGTGGTTGATTTCTAGTTTAATGCCATTGTGATCAGAGAAAGTGCTCGATATGATTTCAATCTTCTTAAATTTGTTGAGACTGCTTTTGTTCCCTAACATGTGGTCTATTCTAGAGAATGTACCTTGAGCACTTGAAAAGAATGTATATTCTGCTGTTTTAGGGTGAAAGTTTCTGAATATATCTATTAAATTGAGTTGATCTAGTGTGTCCTTTAAGTCTGCTGTTTCTTTGTTAATTTTATTTCTTGAGGATCTAACTAATGATGTTAATGTGGTATTGAAATCCCCTACTGTTGTAGTATTGCTGATGATCTCACCCTTTAAATCCATCAAAGTCTGCTTTATATATTTAGGTGCTCCTATATTAGGTGCGTAGATATTTATAACGGTTATATCATCCTTTTGGATTTCTCCCTTTATCATTATGTAGTGACCTTCTTTATCTCTAACTATAGTCTTTGTTTTAAAGTCCATTTTGTCTGATATAAGTATTGCTACCCCAGCTTTTTTTCATTTCCATTTGCATGAAATATTTTTTCCATCCCTTTATCTTCAGTCTATGTGCATGTTTTGTTTTAAGGTGTGTCTCTTGTAAACAGCATATGTATGGGTCCTGTTTTCTTATCCATGCAGCTACCCTTGTCTTTTGATTGGATCATTTAATCTATTTACATTTAAGGTTATTATTGATATGTAATTGTTTATTGTCATTTTATTCTTTAAAACCGTATTCCTCTTTTGCTATATTCTTTTTCTCCTTTGATCTGTTTACAACAGGTCTCTTAGCATTTCTTGCAGCCTTGGTTTTGTTGTAGTGAATTCATTGAGTTTTTTTTTGTTTTTTTTTGTTTTTTTGTCTGTAAAGCTTTTTATTTCTCCATCAATTTTAAATGATAGCCTTGCTGGATAAAGTAGTCTTGGTTGTAGGCTCTTGTTCTGCAGTACTTTGAATATTTCTTGCCATTCCCTTCTGGCTCAGTGTTTCTGTTGAGAAGTCATCCTTATGGGGACTCCTTTGTAGTTGATAGTCTTTCTTTGTCTAGCAGCTTTTAATATTTTCTCTTTATCACTTAGCTTTGGTATTTTAATTATGCTGTGTCTTGGTGTTGATTTATTTGGGTTTCTCCTTAATGAAGTTCTCTGTGATTCCTGAACATGTGAGTTGTTTTCCTGCCTTAATTGAGGGAAGTTTTCAGCTATGATATGCTTGAACAATGTCTCTTTTCCTTGTTCTTTCTCTTCTTCTTCAGGAACCCCTACGATGCAGATGTTATTTCTCTTCATGTTGTCACAGAGCTCTCTTAGAGTTTCCTCAGACTTTTTGAATCTCTTTTTTTTTTCTGCTCTGCTTCCGTACCTTTATTTATCATGTCCTCTAACTTGCTGATTCGATTCTCTGCTTCATCCATCCTGCTTTTAATTCCTTCCATTGTGTTCTTTATTTCAGATACTGTATTTGTCATTTCTGACTGATTCTTTTTTATTATTTCAATGTCCTTTTTTATATTTGCTATCTCTTTATTTAGGTGTTCGTAATGACTATCTATTGTTGTTCTAATATCTTTGAGCATCCTAACAATCGCTATTTTAAACTCTGCATCTGGTAATTTGGTTATATTTGATTCATTTAGGTCCCTTTCTGGGGATTTCTCTTGGTTCATTTGTGTTGCATTTCTTTGCCTTTGCATTTTCTCTGTGTAAAGGAAGGTTTTGGCTACTGGAGTCCACTGGGTATGGCTTCTGTTCCCTAGCTATGGTCTGTCTGCAGGCCCGCCACCCCCTCTTCTGTTGCTGTCTAGGGCTTTTGGGTTTTGGCATTGCCAGTGCCTGCCCACTGGGGCTGTTGCTGTGGTTTCCACCTCTCCTTTACGGGAATGGCTGTGATCACGTGCTCAGGTGCACATGCCTTGGTGGCCTTGGCCTTTGCCCCGCCCCCGTGGGTGGCGTTATGCTCGGCCCTGAGGGCAGTGGCGAGCACCTTTGCTCAGCTGCGGGTCTCTTTCTGTTTCTGGGCTTTCACCCCGCCCTTGCAGGAGGAGCCCACTCGTGGAACAGCTGCTAGCCTTGGCTCTACCAGCCGGGCAGTACTGCATGCCCATGCTCAGCTCAGTAGTAGAACTCTGCCTGTTCTGGGCTTTTGGCTCCACCCCCGCGTGAGGAGCCGGCTCCCAAGTCAGGCCACAAGCAGGCCACCTTGCCCTTGCGGACAGGGCAAGGCTGTGCTACTGCGCCCTTGCTCAAGGGCTGGTCTCCACCGCTTCAGGGGTTCCCGCCTTTCTCCCTCAGGCTGGATTACAGGCTGCCAGCAGCTGGGCTTGACCACTTTTGCACGCCTACTCTTCCCCAGCCGTGGAAGACTGAGCTCACACATGAGCCCAGTGGCGGCCAGCAGGCTTCCGTCCCTGCCGACAGAGCCGCGCCTCTGCGTCCTGCCGCTGCCGCCCTCCAGCAACCCTCAGCCATGTGGGCATGGGCGCTGCAGTTCAGACCCTAAGACTCAATACTGTAGACCCAAAAGCTCCCTCCTTCTAAGCGACTCTGCTCTGAGTGCCACGGGAGAGCTTGTTTGGCTGGTGTCCTGCTTCCCTTTGCTGGTATTGCTGTTTCCGGGGGAAATATTCACTTCAGATTTGGGGAGTGACTTGTCCCAGGGGTTAGGGTGGCTGTCTCCCAAAATGTTACTCCCTGTGCCTCCTATATTACACTCTCTTCCTGCTACTCCGGTCCTCTCTCCCTGTCCCCCGGAGCCCCGGGTGAGTGGTTGTGAGAGAGGTGTTCTGCGCGGTCCCTTTAAGAAGAATCCTGGGTCTGAGAAATCAGACTCTTTCTCACAAACAGTATCCTGACTTGTTTCCAGCTCAATTCTGTCCGTATGCCTCTTCTAGGCTCTGGGGCTGCAGGCTGGGGCTTTGTTCCTGGGGCTCAGGACCCTCCCCTCTCTGCTAAACTCACTTCCCGCCATGCAAGTCTCTCCCGGATGCCATTTGCTCCGGAGAGTTGGGCAGCCCTCTCCGCATTTCCACTTTTCCTACCAGTTCTTGGTGTGGCTTCATCAGTGTTCCTTGGTTGAAGTGTCCTCTTAGTTTAGTCCAAAGTTGGTTTTTCCAGATGATAGTTCTAAAAATTAGTTTGTAATCCACTTTGGTTCTGGGAGGTGGATGTTGGTATGTCTGCCTACTCCAGCGCCATCTTGTCTTCTCTTATATTTGTTGTTGACATGTTGGCTACTGGTTTTTTACAAATTGCAATGTAATACAATTCATATTCAATGTATGTGAAAAACCTCAAATGCTGGGTGGCCCAGTGAATGGAGCCTCATCCACAGCCACAAATCCTTGGATTTGCAGAACTCAGGGGGCTGTGCTGTCCTGAGGTCGCCTGGCTAGGAAGCACTTTGTCCCTAAGTTAATTGGAGCTGCTGTGATCTCTTGCCTCACGATAATCCATGTCTGTAATTTTTTGAAAATTCTTAATTTTTCAACACTTGATGTTCTGTCCCAAAAATTTACATATTACATTTGAAAGAAAACTCCAGTCTAGACAGATTGACGGAGTGAGATAGAAGTATCTTTCAGTGTTATCTGGTTTCTTTCTGCTACCTGCTGAGTGAGGGTCTGTGTCGCCATGTTGCTGCAGTACACGCGTGCTTGCACGCTTGTCCCGGAGCGTCTGCTGTGTTTGAGCTGAAGCAGAGAGGAGCTCGGTCTGTCTGCGTGTCCCTTAGCTGTTTGCTGGTGAAAGATGAGCTGCGTCAGGTCACATACTCTTATTTCCATGATTCATGGAATAGTGAGGCTTATCTAAGAAATGGAAAGAGCAACTGGTTTTACTAATTTATAATTTATACCCTTTTAACTTATAAAAATAAAAGAACATGATTAGATATAGGCATTACATTTGGTTTCTTTAATATATATTTTTTAGAGTTCATTTATTCATTTTTAGAGAGAAAGAAGGGGGGAGGAGCAGGAAGCATCAGCTCCCATATCTGCCTTGACCAGGCAAGCCCAGGGTTTTCAACCAGTGACCTCAGTGTTCCAGGTCGACGCTTTATCCACTGCGCCACCACACACCAGGCCACATTTAGTTTCTTTCTTTTTTTTTTTTTTTTTTTTTGGTAGTTTTCTGAAGTGAGAAGCAGGGAGGCAGAGAGACAGAGAGACAGACTCCTGCATGAGCCCAACTGGGATCCACCCGGCATGCCCACCAGGGGCTATGCTCTGCCCATCTGGGGCATTGCTCTGTTGCAACCAGAGCCATTTTAGCACCTGAGACAGAGGCCGTGGAGCCTTCCTCAGTGCTTGGGCCAACTTTGCTCCAATGGAGCCTTGGCTGCAGGAGAGGAAGTGAGAGACAGAGAGGAAGGAGAGGGGGAGGGGTGGAGAAGCAGATGGGCGCTTCTCCTGTGTGCCCTGGTTGGGAATTGAACCCGGGACTTCCACACACCAGGCTGATGCTCTACCACTGAGCTAGCTGAACAGGGTCCACATTTGGTTTCTAATTGCCATTTTTAGTAAAGAAAAACGCTAAAATTCTGGGAGTTTTAGTCAAGTGATGCAAACAATTCAGGAAAAATGTTTATTAAACTGATAACGTTTTCTGACCTGTGGTGACGCAGTGGGTAAAGTGTCGACCTGGAACACTGAGTTTGCTGGTTGGAAACCCTGGGCTTGCCTGGTCAAGGCACATATGACAACCAATCAGTTAACAACTAAAATGAAGCAACTGTGAGTTGATATTTTTTGCTCCCTGCCCCCCGTAAAATCAATAAATAAAATCTTAAAATAAGAAAACTGATAATTCTTCAGAGTGGCAAAGAATCTAATTACATGTCTTAAAAACATGGAACACTCCATCTCCAAATACCCCTTCAGGAATTGAAACAACAATCGCGCAAGGGGAAGCAGAGCTGGGCAGTGTCCATTCAGTGGGCTTGGCGGTCTGGAGCAGCCCTCACGTGGCCTCTTCCCCGTGCCCTCTGCCTGGGTACTGGGCCGGGGGGTGGGGCTGGGCATTTTCTCTCAGGGTTTGCAGTGCAGCTCATGTTCATGTCCACTCTGGCGCAGCAGCCCTCAGTGTCAGGGGGGTCTGGTGGAGATGTGGCAGGGGTAGAGTTTCTGAATGCCAACTCTTAGAGACCATCAATAAACCTTTACTCTTAGTGTTCTCATCAAGAGAGGCCATGCCTCACCTTTATCTATATCTGTTCCAAATCATTCATTAACGATGACACAAATCCATTTTAAATATATTAACTCACAAAACTCTGTGAGAGGGATACAATTTTAAAAATTCATTTTTTGGGTGAGAAGATTGAGGCATAGTGATGTCAAATGACTTCCTGAGACTTTCTGCTTCTAAAAGTAGAGCTGGGATTTGAACCCAGGCACCCCTTTCCTGGGCCTTGGCTCTTAACCACTGTGTTATTGTATATGGTCTTCACTATGCAGACATTTTCCCAAGGTGTTGATCTGTAGGCACTGCGTTGCTTTAGATATGTTTTCACCCTGGGACTGCCTGTATGCCACATGTTGAACCTTACCACTCCAGGGCCATCTAGGAGGCCCTGTTTGATCCTATTAGACTTTTTCAGGTGCTTTGATTTTTTTTGCTAGTACAAGAGCAATGGGAAATAAAGTATGTCCCAATATGATTAAGTACAAGGGCAGCCACTTAGTGGGCATTCTTCTATCTTTAGTTGGATATGCCTGCTAAGACATTTTCTCGAGTCTTTTGAGTCATTTTTTCTCTAGTACTTTGTTACAATTAACCTTGTCTCGGTAGCCCTCATTTTGGTTTGCATTAACCCCTGACCCCGCAGCCGTTGGTGCATTCCCCACAGTCACCTGTGTGAAACAATGTAGCAAGCGGGAGGCATACTTCCCAGAGCAGCAGTCCTGTACCCGGGCCACGTTCCCGCTCGCAGTGTCAGAATGTTCCTTCAGCTCTTGAGACACAATTATTTGGAAGGCTTTTTGTTAACCAGGGTGAAGACTTGGGGTATTAAAGGTAACACTGGTTAACAAAATGAGACCCTTTGTTACTTGGTCAGCAGAATTACAAATTCATGAGCTATATCTTGAGAACTTTCACTTTCAAAACTAAAAATACTAGGCTTGTAAAAACATACACACACACACACACACTATATATAAAAGCTAGTTACAAGGGACCACAAATAAGCAATTTTTACATACAGGGTTTGAAATACCAATATGTCCTTGTTAACACAAACAGCAGACCATTTTTAATGCCTGTTTAAAATACTGAGCCTACTTATTTGTTAGGTATCTTTGGTTACTTGTGACTAGCTTAGGTAGAAAGAAGAATTACCACTGACCCTTGAACTACATGAAGGTTAGGGCTGTCAACCCCCCATGCAGTTGAAAATCCACATATAACTTTTTTATTAATTTTTTAAAAAATTATTGGTTTTAGAGAGACAGAGAGAGGAAGGAAGAGAGAGAGAGAGAGAGAGAGAGAGAGAGAGAGAGAGAAGCATTCATTTGTTGTTGCATTTAGTTGTGCATTCATTGGTTGATTCTTATATGTGCCCTGAGCAGGCACTGAACCCTCAACCTTAGCTTATTGAGATGATGCTCCAACCAACTGAGCTACCTGGCTAGGGCTCCATGTTTAACTTTTGACTCCCCTCAAACTCCAGTCATTTCTCAGTATCCACGGGGATTGGTTCCAGGACCCCTGGGGACACCGAAATCTTGGATGCTCAAGTCTCGTATGTAAAATGGCGTAGAGCAATGCATACATGCAATTGACCCTCTGCGTCTGCGGACTCCTAACTGCAGATCAAAATCAGTACAGGTGTTTATTGGAAAAAACATCATGTGTAAGTGTGCCCTTGACATTCAAACCCATGTTGTTCAAGGGGCAGTGTGATTACCTAATGATTCTGAAAAGCCGAATTATAGGACCGACTTCAGGGTCAGCTGGAGTGAAGGGTGCATCTCATATTTTTAAGTTTTGTTCTTGGTGTCTTGGCTGTGCTGTGCTCTGCTGGACACATTCATAAAGGTACTTACCAGGCTCTGGCATGATAACTATTCATGAATCTGTTTTCATAGCAACTTCAGCAGAAAAGAATCTTTTCTTAAGTTCTACAAGCTGTCATAGAATTTGAACCTTCCTGATCCTGTGATTAATCAGGTGTGTGGGAATTACCTATTGCTGAAACTGTCTCTGGGGCTGTAGCTGAACTGGGGTGGGGCTGGGAGTGCAAGTGTGGGAGTGGGTCACTAGAGTCATGCACGGTGTTCAAGGTTGGTGTTCAATCTACACAAAGCAGTGGAAAGTGGGTAGAAAGGGTGCTGCTTTCAGAAGAAGGAGGAATTCTAGGAAGGATGGCTGTGTATGTGTGTACTGTAGGCAGTGTGCTTGGTGAATACATAGGATTATAGGTTTCTTATACATGCCCTGAGTGGGGATCGAACCTTTAAATGTCACATAGCTAAACAATGCTTGAGTATCCTCAGATTTTTCCCATGAAGCTGTCTGCTCAATATCTGGACATCTAAAATAACATTCACTACCTTGGAGGTGGGCTGTGCCTCAGAATACTACCTATGATTCTGCTCGTGAGGAGCCAGGAGTTCATTCACAGCTGTAGTCTCCATCTATCCAGCTGTGTTCTCCGTCTAGCCTTCTGCCCAACCATCTAGCTACCATTTGTTACTATTCTAAGTCCTAAAGCAAGATACTTGATTTTAATTTACTTATATCTACAAGGTAGGCAGAAAGATCAATTATAATACAGTGATTGAGAAGCGACAAGAATCCCGGTGGAGTGTGTATATTTGGAGGGGAGGAGGAAAGCTAGAAGAGCAGGAGCAACGAGACCTGACTGGTCCTTAAAGGATTTGTAGAAATTGCCAAGTAACCAAGTGGAAAATGGTCACATTTGCTGAATTTACCATCTCTTCTCAGATTAAACCCTGTATTTGGGCTTACATTTGAATTGCCTAGCAAAATTGACTTATAAATACCTGAGCTAGGCCCTGGCCAGTTGGCTCAGTGGTAGAGCGTCAGACCGGCCTATGGAAGTCCTGGGTTCGATTTCTGGCCAGGACACAAGAGAAGTCCCCATCTGCTTCTCCACCCCTCCCCCTCTCCTTCCTCTCTATCTCTCTCTTTTCCTCCCGCAGCCAAGGCTCCATTGGAGCAAAGTTGGCCCGGGCGCTGAGGATGGCTCCATGGCCTCCACCTCAGGCACTACAATGGCTTCAGTTGCAGCAAAGCAACACCCCAGATGGGAGGAGAATCGCCCCCTGGTGGGCATGCCAGGTGGATCCTGGGACGGCACATGCGGGAGTCTGTCTGCCTTCCGCTTCTCACTTCAGAAAAATACAAAACAAAACAAAAACAACCTTCACTAAGTTAAGATACACATTTTCTTTAGGATACATTGATGATGTTAGTAATAGGAATAGTCAGCTGATGATGAAAGAGTTTTGTGCAGGTTAGCCACTTGGCATCTTTCAGGTTACCTCAGTCTTCTCTCTCCTAAGTACAGATTACCTGAAGTTTCTATGGAGCAAATTTTTGTGACTTAACTTACGGAATTCTTAACACTTCCCAGGAATTTTGAAAAGATTGAATATTGTTTGTTCACACATTCTTGTGAACAAAATATATTCTGAAGGTTGGTTTTCATATCCAATACCTGAAGATAAAAATAGTACCTTCCAAAGGGTTAAGGATTTTGTGGAGAATAAACATACTGATCCCATGAAACAGGGATATGACACTGATACCTACTAAGCGCTCAGTATATGTTATTCATTGTTATTAGAGAGCATCTAGGATTTTACCTCATATGTGCCCAAAGGCTTTAAAGTTCTGGAATTAAATCAATGACTAGTTGATTTTTAAATGTTTTTATATCCTCTGCATAGAATTTTTTTTTCACGTTAACTTATAAAAAATAAGGCTATTAAAGATGGTAACATTTAGCAAAGAACTTTAACTCCACATGATTTTAATGCTTCTCTGAATTAATAATTTTCATGTCCATCATATTTTCTCCTTGGCCCACAATTCATCCCATATTTGGATCTTGGCAAAAGATGACTTGGTTAATTAGGCAGTCTGTTAACTCTGATTACTAAGTTATAACAGTTCATTGTGGAAGCATCACTGTGTGATTTGGATTAAAAGGTTCTTTATCTTATCAAAACAAATTTACATTTATGAGTAAGTATATTGAAATTCACTAGGTTAAAATGCTGTATTTCATAAGAAAAATTTTAAAAAGATAAAGAATTATTTCCTCTTAAGTTTTAAAAAAAATTATTATGACATTCATCACATTATCTTTCACTAGGAATATACTTAAAGCTTGAAAATTATAGCTGATTTAATCCCTCTATTACAAATATGATGGATGCATTGCATTTTTATTGAAACATAATTTAGTGTAGCAGCACATGGTTATCTCTCAGTTCTGACCATGCTCGCCTTTGATACTGGACTGACTTGTAGGGATGACTCTTGACTGTGTTGGGAATTAGTGGGTTACTTTAAGGCTCACTCTTTAAGGCCTTGACAGTTATTAAATAAAATTGGGCCTTTGTAGTCCCTTCTCTTTTTTGTCTAATCATCATTACTGACGGGTAGTTGGCGTATCAAAACCTTGCTTGCTCCTCTCAGTCTCTGCTTCTCTTCTTTCTTGTCTTAGCATGTAACACTCTTGTGGAGAGCGAACAAACAAGTAAACACAGGAATAATTTCTCAGATCCAGCAAACCCTGGAATTTGTGTTAATTTCCTCTCAAGATTCTATCAGCTATCAGTAGCATTCAAAAGATCCCACCTCACCCTTCTCTCCCTCCCTGCTGTGCACAGATAGCCACATGTGTGTATTCATGCCTGAGCACACACACAGCTCAGTAACTGGAACCAAGAAGGTGTTTCTTTTTTGTTTGTTTGTTTGTTTTTTGTATTTTTCTGAAGTTGGAAACGGGGAGGCAGTCAGACAGACTCCCGCATGCGCCCAACCGGGATCGACCGGCATGCACACCAGGGGGCAATGCTCTGCCCATCTGGGACATTGCTCTGTTGCAACCAGAGCCATTCTAGTGCCTGAGGCAGAGGCCATAGAGCCATCCTCAGCGCCCAGGCCAACTTTGCTCCAATGGAGCCTTGGCTGCAGGAGGGGAAGAGAGACAGAGAGGAAGGAGAGGGGGAGGGGTGGAGAAGCAGATGGGCACCTCTCCTGTGTGCCCTGGCCAGGAATCAAACCTGGGACTCCTGCATGCCAGGCCGATGCTCTACCACTGAGCCAACCAGCCAGGGCCCAAGAAGGTGTTTAATCAGTATTTGTTGAAGACTGATTGGACAAGTGGAAACACTGACATCATCCTTCCCCAGGTTCCTAAACTGCTCTTAGAGCTGGTCCCACATCCAGAACCCTATTATTTCATCCATTGAGAACCCTATTATTTCATCCATTGAAATATAATATTTATTTTAAAAATAAGCTTACTGCAGTTCAACCTTCATGGCTTGCTGTGTTTTAGTTTCATGGGAGATAGTGTCTTGATTGATCTTGTTGGCATGAATAGGGTAGAAATAGGAGACCTTAGTTTTTAAGCTTTATTGAGTCGTAGCATCTAGTTTATACAAAACTGGCTTTTCTAAGTCTAGAAGAGTCTTCTAATGTTATAAATAGCATAGAACTTTGCTTAACTCAGAATGGAAGTTGGGGTTTTATGAATTTGATTATTTTCTCTTAATTGGGAACATTTAAAAATAATCCTAGGTGACTCTCCTTGTGGAAGGGCTCAGAGTTGCTTGTTCGATGGCAGAGGAATGTTTGAGCTCTAATTTGACAGATTCGAATGGCAGTCAGCCTGAATAATTCAATTCCCCTACCTCCCCATTTCTGCTAAAAGAACAAACCAAATAAAGAGTTTTTAAAAACCCAAACTATTCTGGATTATATGAATTCTTATAGTCATTTTCAAAAGAGGTAGTTTGACAGAGAGATATACTCTGGGACTCTTATGTTTGAAGTAAACCCATTAGAACATTAATTTTTTAAAAAAGCCAGGGATTTAGTTATTTAAATGATACGTGTATTATTATAAGGTGTTGCCAATAGAACAAGAGAACCTTCTGGAAAACAGTTTGCCTAGGGGGTGAGATAAGACATGAAGTTCACTAGTATTTTTAAGCATCACTTGAAACAATATTCTTACCCCACATCAGTGGTCTCCAACAATCTTAATGGCGACATCAGGAAATTTCTCAGTTAAGTGTCCCTTTAATAAACATGTGGATAGAAGGAAGCAGACATATTGAAAGGTTTGATACTACCAGTGTGTGGTTTTATTGATTAAATTTATTCCTTTAAAATGGTCCTGGGTGAGAACAATCACCCCTTCTGTGGGCATGGCTAACAGATGTTTACCGTAATTCTTCGCTTGGTAAAAAAAATGCCTCTTCCACCCAACAAAAACAGCCACGTTTTCTTGGCTAAATCAAACCTTTGGCACTTGGGTCTTACTTTATATATCATGGCTCTAGTCACACAAGCTTTCCAAGTGTGAGGCTTAGATCACTAACTCCAACATCTGCAGGAGAGCTTTGCTCACAGTGATCTATTATGTGAGTCCTTGATTCTTATACTGTTTTTGGCGTTCCCCCTTCTACATTGAAACCAATATCCTATATGCAAACCTTTCTTTGTTTTTCTTGTATAAGCATGTTGGCCCCTTTTTAACATTTTTTTAAAGCTTTCACCTAGGCCTGCTGGCCATTTTGGTGAGGATTTTAATCATAGAACTAAAGTCAAGGTTCACCTTCTCTATCTGAGAGTTTAGTGTTTGCTGGCTACTCTCTGAAATAAAAGGCATCTTCTTACCTTGTATTTTGTGTTTGAAAAACACCTTTTCTTTGCACATGTTGGGCCTATGTTACTGCTCCACTCATATATGTATATATTTGAGTGTATATATGTAATTTATATATTATATTTATTTATATTATTTATATATTTTATATATATATATATATATTTTTTTTTTTTGGCCAATTTCTGGTGTGTGTGTTTTTTACAAACACTATGCGATCATGAATCTTTAGATGGTCCCTGCCCACCTACTATTCGTGGCGCTAATAGTGATTTTAGGAGCCCCCACCTGACCCCTGCATCTGGAGAGTGCTGTTTGCTCTTGGGCAGTTCAGAAGGGAAACACAACAGCAAAACTGTGCTTTCCTTGGGAAGTCCCTCCCTTTGGAATGGAGAACACTGGGTGGCTCTTCTCATTTTGTTTCCATTGCCAAAATAAGCAGGGACCTTGTATAACACCAGCATAGGAAAAAAGAAGTAATATTAAGGGAAATATGTTTAAGTTGGGAAGAGGGGAGCAAGAACTGGACAGGGGACCATGGCCCCCAAAAGTTAAGGCCACCTTTTAAATTCAGGTGAAAAATCAGGTTTTGATCATTTTGTATATTTTATGAATTAAAAAATCAATTGCTTTTCTAGATGTCTGAGTCTTTCCTTTGATCCAGTTGAAAAATAAGCCTTGAGATTGAGAAACCAAAGGTTATAGACTACTTAACTGATAATATTTGGTAGTTGAGTAGATCAAGTCCTGTATTTGTTAAATTATTTTGCTATGATCTAGTTAACTCTGAGTGATTTCCTTGTAGATCACTTGATTTGAGATGTTTGCCCTAATTTGAAAACAAAGCTGAAACTATCCAAATATGATTCTTATTTGGTCTTACTTTAAGAGAATGGAAAAAATGTCTGAGAATTAAAATGAACCAAAGATATCTTCTCTAGCTGTTTGGCTGATTAGTGGACATATTATTTGTCCTTTTAAGTGATTCCAAATAATGTCTGTTATAGAAACAGAGCAGGCACTTTAGTGTTTCAGACTGTTTGTGGATGGCAGGTTTTGAAAATGTAGCCAATTTGCAAAAAGAAGAAAGAATGGGGGGGGGGGGGAGAAAGAACACAAAAAGAATCCTTAAAGTTTCTGATTCATTCGTTCCAAGGTTTGAAAATTTCAAAGCTGGAGAAAACCCCAGAAAAAATCTTCTAGCTGCATTATCAATTCTTGTGGCCTTACAATGTAGCTGTGAAGGAGGTAGGATCCAGGAGCATTCTGGGTACTGGCATTTGTCTACCATGCTGAAGTGGGAGAGATCTTGGGTGGGCTCACATAAGCAGTTGAAGGGAGCAAATGGTAGCCCCAGAGTGGAGAGCCTTGATTGTTGTACCTGGGAACTATTTGTATGTACACTTTTTTCTCATACACACGAAAAGGCTGAGTTAAAACCTATTAAACAGCTCACCTTTTGAAGAGCCCTGCTTCCCTTGAGCATTAACACAGGTAGGTTGGGAAACACTGGCAGGGTAGATCCAGCCTTGCATTCAATCTGTTTGATTCAAAAATCTGATTAAGATTTAAAAATTTACAGTAGGAAAAAAAAATCTAACACCTACTCCTCAGTCCCCCAAAAGGAGAAGCAAAGCTATTTAAAGTATAAGATTATTCTTAGGTGATGGTTCATTGTTTCTCATCACAAGGCTTTAAAAGGCATTGTCAGTTCAGAGTACCTGAATAATTTTATTTTCAGAAAAATGAAGTTAAAAACAGCAGGGCATGTGCACACCCAAAAAAGGAATGTTGAGTTAGATTTTCTTTAAGTCTGTAGAGTAGGCTACATTCTGTTACTTATCCAGTATTTTGTCCTGTGGGTTGGGTCAAACTATAAATGGTGGCAGATGGCATTTCTTTATTAGTGGGTGGTAGGACTGGCCCCAAGGAAAGTGTCAGAGCAGCACTGGAAGTCCCAAGAGTCTTTTTTAAATAATAAAATACTATAATTTATCAGGTTCTTATCACTCAAATTCCTATTGTAAGCAATACTATCTGACTGAATCCTGATAAATACTCTGAAGTTGCTACTCTTAATGCTTTCATGTTCTAGATAAGTAAATGCAGAATCAAAGAACTTGACTATATTAAATCACCTGGGGTTCTAGGAAAAGGAACCAAAACTGAGTAAGGGCCATAGTCCGGTTAACATTAATGGGCCAGTGCCCATTTCCTGGTTCTGATACTGTACTGCAGCTGTAAGATGCCATCCTTTGCGGAAGCAAGTGCAGGGTACATGGGACTGTGTACTATTTTGCTACTTCCTATAAGTCCATAATTAATTATTTTATTTTATTTATTTATTTATTTTATTTAGTGAGAAGAGAAGAGGCAGAGACAGACTCCCGCATGCCCCCGGACTGGGATCCACCCAGCAACCCCATTTGGGGCCTTTGCTTTGTTGCAACCAGAGCCATTTCTTAGCACTTGAGGTGGAGGCCATGGAGCCATCCTCAGCACCCAGGGCCAACTCACTCTAATCTAGCCATGGCTATCAAAGGGGAGGAGAGTGAGAGTGAAGCAAGAGGGGGAGGGGTGGAGAAACAGATGAACACTTCTTCTGTGTGAGCTGATCGGGAATTGAACCTGGGACATCCACATGCTGGGCGAACTCTACCACTAAGCCAACTGGCCAGGGCCCACAATTTCTTTAAATGTCAGATTTTACACTTGAATCAAGATCTGTTTGCTTTTGAAATCCAGTTTAGTCACTGCTTTGCCTTTCTAAGAACAAGGAGATGGTCTCTGTTCCACTGTATTTCTGGGGTCAGAGTTTCAGGGCACCCAGACCATATACATGGTCTTTGATAATTCAGTGCATTTTTAGGAACCAAAATTTTGCCTGTTTTCTCACTTTCTCCTCCTTACCATGCACCTCCTCCCTCCCTCACCCCAAATTCACCCATTCTGATCTTAATGGAGACAGTAGAGATCATTTATCTCATCTTTGGAGTCTTTCAGCAAATGCTTTGTTGAAAAGAGAGATGGTCTGACACTTTTGATGAGTTCCATAATGGATTTGTAATGCCTGATATGTAGATGCATGTGGACATCTAAAAAGGAGACTGGCAATAGTAAGCCAAAAATTTACCAGCTTAAAGCATGTAAATATAAACCATGAAAAACTTACATTCCCAAGGCTAGTTATGTGTGTAGCAGAAAATCAACTAGACTCAAATTCTGAAAACCTGTCTTTTAAAGGCATGACTTCTGCTAACTTATGTGATCTCAGTTCCCTCATTTAGGAAATTATTAAGTAGAGTATTTCATGGATAAATAACTGTGACGTTCTGTGTAGCACAACTTCAAACCTGTGTCTTTACTGAGTAAAAATGATTACTAGAAAAGTTGCTTGGTCTTATAACTGGAGAAGCAAGTTCTAGGATGTATTTGTGGATTTGTTAATTGGTAGATTAACTCAAAGTACTTTAAATACCGGTATTTCTTCTATTTTAATATAGGTGTTTATAGCTACAAGTTTCCCTCTGCACACTGCTTTACCTGCTATCTCATAAATTTTGGTATGTTATGTTTTTATTTTCATTCATCCCAGACTGTTTTCTAATTTGTTTTGTGATTTCTTTTTGAACTGTCAGTTATTTAGAAATGGGTTGATTTCCACGGTTGTGAATTTCTCAAACATTTTGCATAACTTATTTTTAATTCCATTTCATTTTAATTAGAGCGTATACTTTATTACTTCAGTAATTTTAAATATATTGAGGTGTGTTTTATGTCCCAGCTTATGGTCTGTCTTCACGATGGCTCATGTGTGCTCAAGAAGAGTGTATGTTATATTGTTGGTGGTGGAATTTTCTTTTCTATAGGTGTCTGCTAGATGTCTGTAGGTGTCCACTAGGTGTCTGTACGTGTCTGCTAGATCAGTGTTTTACAACCATCAATCCTCAAACCGGTGGCATTCTGCCAGAAATTTCGGGCCGATCTGTGCAAGAGTTACCCACCCGATGTATGAAGATTTCTATAATTGCGGGCCAGTGGTGGAAAAATACTGTGCTAGATGTTTTTCTGGTCCTTGGTGGTGTTTGTGTCTTCTGTTTCCTTGTTGATTTTCTGCGTAGTTCCAGCCATTATGGTTAGTGGGGTATTGAAGTCTCCAACTATTTATTTGAATTGTCTGTTTCTCTCGTCAGTACTATTAGTTTTTGCTTTGTGTGTTTTGGGAACTCTGTTTTTGAGGTGAAGCCTTTCTTGAGAAGACCAAAGAGAGCCTTCATGTTGTGTCACCTGCTTTCAGGACTTGATCAGTTTAAGGTTTAAAATTTATACACTAATGGAGAAGCTTACCTATATAATGGGGCAGCTCTCTGACATTAATAGAGGTATTTAGGTCATAACATACAGGTAAAGAGAAATGAAGGGTTGAAGGCGTATTTATATCATGTATTTTATTACTGTAGGCAACAGTTGAATCTGCTCAGGGTTCTAACTTCTCTAGACATAAGTCCATGTTTTATCTCTACTCCCCACTTATTCTTCGTAGACGTGGACTAACTCCATTAAAAACATGGTCCAGGCCCTGGCTGGTTGGCTCAGTGGTAGAGTGTCAGCCTGGTGTGCAGGAGTCCCGGGTTCGATTTCCAGCCGGGGCACACAGGGAAAGCGCTCATCTGCTTCTCCACCCCTCCCCCTCTATGTCTCTCTCTTCCCCTCCCGCAGCTGAGGCTCCATTGGAGCAAAAGTTGGCTCGGCTCTGAGGATGGCTCCATGGCCTCTGCCTCAGGCGCTAGAATGGCTCTGGTTGCAACAGAGCAACGGCCCAGATGGGCAGAGCATCGCCCCTAGTGGGCATGCCGGGTGGATCCCGGTCGGGCGCATGCGGGAGTCTGTCTGACTGCCTCCCCGTTTCCAACTTCAGAAAATACAAAAATTAAAAAAAAAAAAAAAAGGTCCATGTAGAAAATGGGCCTTTTTTTTTTTTAAGCAAATAAGAATGAAATGCAATCTTTTCATTGTCCCTAAATCTAGGACTCTACAGCTCTTTTACTGTGTGTAGGTCCTGTGCCAAGTTCTAGGTGCATTTGTCATGCAGAAATTTCTTTTTCCCTCAAACACAGAAACATGAAGTAAACCAGTTTGGGTGCGGGTAGTATATGCTAGATTTACTTAGTATCTATTGTCTTCCTATACTTTTATTAGGACTAGCCAAGAGTTAGAACTGCCCAATGTCTGCACAAATGCACATAGAGCTCCTACTGAGACAGTGATATGGGTTACTGATTGTTTTCGCTAACGATATTATAGCCAAATATTTCATTCTTTTCTTTTCAGGAGTATGTTAAATTTGTCCTGGATATGTCAGTGGGAAAGCAGGGGATAGGATAACACACACACACACATATAAAGAGAATTCCTCACTGAATAAAATTTTAAAAGGCATTTGTCTTTGACTTCTTAATTTCTTTAGCTATTTTATTATCCTTAACCACATCTTGCTGTTTATCAATGAGCAAAGAAATAGTTCAACCATGCTTTTAAATTCACTATAAATGAAATACAGCTTTTTCCAAGGAGATTTTACATGTTAAAGACTTTTTTTGTTTGTTTGTTTTCTGTGGCTGTATCACAGATTTGATTGTAGGTGGAGGAAGCCATGAGGTTCTGTATCTTTTTAACCTTCTCCGAGAAAGGAATTACAGTCTTTGTTATTTTCTTTTAATGCATGGCCTCCATACCTGCTGGGTTCCCGACACCTGCCAGCTCACTGCTCGAGCGCCGCACTGCTGCCAGCACTCCTGGTTCACCAATACGAAGTACACTGAAAATCTTGCTCATTTGAGCCCAGTAGGAACCTCAACGCTATAATGAAGGACTAATTTTGAAAGCAGACATAACTCACAATATCAGAGCCAAATTTTTAAGTGATTTTAAATACCAAATTGAGAGTAAGAACGGTATTTAAGCCAGAGTGAGTTGCTGACACATGGAGGAAGTGCAAAAGCAAGAGAAGAGTCCTTGTGGGGTCTTTGTGATGATGTGGTCTTCCTGGGTTGCTGTCCTTGCTGATCTCAATGTGGGAGTGGTCATGTACTTTACAAGAGAGGTTTGTGGTTGAAATGTTCTAGGTAGATTTTGGCAAGTTAAACAGTGGAAAAGATGTTTGGAAGTCCACTATGTCCTTACATTATTTATGTCAGTGAACTAGAAATCAGTTGTTAATTTGCAGTTCTTAGAGTTTTTATGATTACTTTTGTTGTTGTAAATTTAACCGTGTGAGGCATTAGCTCGGTGGGATACATTATGTTGTCAGCTACCTCTTGACATCCTAATAGATGTCAGTTGCCAAATCTTTCTTGATAGAATAAGATGTAAACGAGAGCTGTACAGAATATTTGGATCAAGTCCAGATACAGAATGTACGATAGACTTTCTGAGATTAAAAAACTCAGAGCTGTTCATTTTTATTTTTCTTCTTTTTCTTATTATTTGCTCTTAACCCATTCTAGCATCATGTTTTATATAGGTGTCTTTTATCCTGAGATAAAGTTAGCCTGTTCTTTGGTGTGTGGCACTTGGCATGTTGACCAGACGTTAAGTTGCTGATTTTTCACGCTCTTGAACTGTTAATACACCAGTGTGCTCTCTTATTTTTAATTTTCTTTTATTTTTTGCCCTGAATCACAGGTTCTTTACTCTTATATTTTCCTCCTTATGTTTTAGCTTTGATTGCATTATTTTAAAGAAAATATTGATATTCTCTTGGTAATTGGAGTCTCTGTTGGAAGGATATTTTGTAGGGGTATTTTCCTCCCCCTGTTCCTTCTACCTCATTCAGACTGTCCTCTTCCGTAGCACTGATGCTGACCTGCCTGTGGCGGAGGAGGGTTAATGGACACTCCTGCCTTTTTGTGTATGTGTTCTTAGAGATTCTCTCTGCTGATTTCTAAATTATTTATTTTTAGGCCCTTCTATTATGTAACATTTTTGTAGCTCCCACTTTGATCTGTGTCAATGTTTTGCCTCCCATTTCTCTTAGGTGGTTTACTTCTCTTGGAAACATTTTATGACTCCATTGGTCAAGCTTTCATTGTTGCATTTCATACATCTTTAAAGCTCTTCAAAGGGACTACTTCCTCCTTTGTACTTACTCTGAGCTCAGCAGTAGGACGTAAGTATGAAGTCTTTGAATTAAGGATCTCTGCTTCCTGGTACCCCTCCTGTGTAATTTGGTTATACATCTTTTTTTTTTCTTTTTCTTTCTTTCTTTTTTTTTTTTTTTTTTTTGCTAGAGAGAGACAGATACAGGAAGGGAGAGGGATGAGAAACAACAACTTGTAGTTGGGGTACTTTTTTTCATTGATTGCTTCTCACACGTGCCTTGACCCAGGGACTCCAGCCAAGCCAGTGACATCTTGCTCAAGGCGGTGCAGTGACCATGGGATTGTGTCAGTGATCCCATGCTCAAGTTGGCAACCCCACACTCAAGTTAGCAACATCAAGATTTTGAACCTGAGACACATTTTGTTGGGTGTAAAATTGTTGGTTTGGATTTTTCTTTAAGTATCTTGACTATGTTACTTTATTTTCTTCTGTCTGAAGTCATAAATCCAGCTGAATACATTTTGCTTTCGGTCCTTCAGGCTCAGAATAGGCAAGTATTAAGTGTCCTCTTTGAACATATAGTCTCAAGTTTTTGTTCTTGTTTTTGTTTTTAATTTCAGGTAAGTTTTTTGAATTATAGTTTTGAGTAGGTGGACAGGTCTCTTCCTTTGATTTTCCTCTTAGGGGCTCCTATTTTCCACATATTGGATCTTCTTTACCTGTCTTCAGTATTAATACTTTACCTTAAATCCCTCTTTTCTCTTCTCTTTTTTTTTTTTTTTTTTTGGTGACAGAGAGAGAGGGGGCGAGGACTGATAGGGACAGACAGACAGGAAGGGAGAGAGATGAGAATTGTCAAGTCTTCGTTGCTGTACCTTAGTTGTTCATTTATTACTATCTCATTTGAGCCTTGACTGGGGGAGGGGGCTACAGCAGACCAAGTGACCCCTTGCTCAAGCCATTGATCTTGGGTTCAAGCTGGTGAGCTGTGCCCAAGCCAGGTGAGCCGAGCTCAAGCTGGTGACCTTGGGGTTTCAAACTTGGGTCCTCTGCGTCCCAGTCTGATGCTTTGTCCACTGTACCACTGCCTGGTCAGACCCCTCTTCTCTTTATTTCTTTTTTTAGTTTCTTTTTTTTATCTTTTAGCATCTTTAAGACATTTCTTGTATTTATTTACTCTTGTATCCTCCTAGTGTATTTCTCAATATTAAAATTATTTTTCCTGTTTTCCATATTGATTCTTTCCTTCCTTCTATATTTATAATACTGACATATTATGTTTTCATGCTTTATATCATATTGCTAATATCTTTTAGCTCATTTTGAAATAACAGCTAAAAGACAATGACATGTCTTTGGTGTGTGCTTTCTTTCATTTTCTGTAGGATGTTCTTTTTCCTTTTTTCCCTCATAAATTTTTATACCATTTGATCTCAAAAGTTTTTTATTGCTCATTTTTATATGTGAGTAGTTTTTCTGAACTTTTAATAAGGTGATTTGATTTAGGAAGTTCTTCTAACTTAATAGAACTCCATATTCTGGTGTACTGTCTACTTCTGGTTACTACTGGCCTGCTTTTCTGAAATACCTTGACAATGTCTCCTTGCCTACTTTTGGACTTTACTTTTTTAAAGTCCTTCTGCTTTTCTCTGCCCTTCCAATTTTGATTCTATTTCCAGAAGTTTTTCTCAGTGTGGAGTTCTGTCCTAGAGTGGAGTCCTACCAGCTCAGTTTTGAGATGTCATATGCACTTGACTACTCCAGAATCTTCAGAATTTCTTAATGTGAGCCCTATGCATTGATTATTAGAATAGGAAGAACTTCCCCCACATTCAGCTGATATTTTAAATAGGCTCAAAACACTTTCTATTTAATATTTATTTCAATTTTGGGGTTCTTTTACTGAGGTCCTTCAATTGCCCTATTGCTTCCCTCTGCTTCGTTACACACAGTCTGCTACTTTGTAGGACTTCTGGTCAGTGTTGACTTTTCCACACTTGTTTGTACTTTGATTTCGGAGGTAATACCTGCCCCCTACTTTTGTTGTGAATTTGTACCTGGGTTTTTGGTTTTACTCTCAGGTTGTTTTCTCTGTTTTTAGGTGGGGATTTGGGAAAATTCAAAAACTATGCCTTTATATTTACCTCTCATTTTTAAAAAATTTGATTTATTTAATTTTAAAAATTAAACACTTTACCCAGCCCCTACACCCTCCCCCCCTGGCAACCATTAATTGCTCTCTGTATCTGTGAGCTTGGCTTTTGGTGGTGGTGCTTGTTTTAGATTGCACATATGAGAGACCAGACAATATTTGCCTTTCTCAGCTTGACTTATTTCACTTACCATAAGGCCCTGGAGTTCCATTCAAATTGTCAAAAATGGCAAGATTTAATATGTGTTGCAATTTCTTTACCTATTCATCCATCATTGGACAGTTGTTGCTTCCATGTCTTGGCTATTAGTAAATAGGGCAATATAAATCTTTTCAAATGAGTGTTTTCATTTTCTTCATATAAATACCCAGAATTGGAGTTTCTGGATCATATGGTAGTTCTATGCTTATTCCTTGAGAACCTTTATACTGTTTTTCATAGTGGCCTCACCAGTTTACATTACTACCTGTAATGCTCAAGAAACAGTTCCTGTTTCGTCACGTTCTCAGGAACACTTGTCATTTCTGTTCATTTTGTTTTTTTAATATTAGCCATTCTAATAGGTATGTGCTGATATCTTATTGTGGTTTTAATATTTATTTCCCTGGTGGTTAATGATGTAGATAGTATTTCTTATGTGCCTTTTGGCACCTATCTGTCTTCTTTTGAAGGATATATATTCAGATCTTCTACCCATTTTTAATTGAATTGAGTTTCATTTGTTTGGGGACTTTTGTTGTTGTTGTTTATTTGTTTTGCTCTTGAGCTATATATGAGGTGTTTTGGTTTTTTTTTTACATATTTTGGATAGTAATCCTTGAGTCGCAAATATTTTCTCCCATTCAGTGGGTTACCTTTTCATTTTATTGATGGTTTCCTTTGCTGTGCAAAAAATTTTTAGTCTGATGTAGTCTCACTTGTTTATTTTTGCTTCTGTTGCTTTTGCTTTTGGCATCAGATTAAAAAAATCATCACCAAGACCAATGTCAAGGAGCTTACCTCCTGTATTTTCATCTAGGAGTTTTATAGTTTCAGGTCTTAAGTTCAAGTCTTTTATCCGTTTTTAGTTAATTTTTTGTGTATGATTTAAGATAGTCCATTTTCTTTCTTTTCTATGTGGCTGTTTAGTTTACTTAATACTATTTATTGAAAAGACTCTCCTTTCCTTCCCCAATCTACAGTGTGTCCGTAAAGTCATGGTGCACTTTTGACCGGACACAGGAAAGCAACAAAAGATGATAGAAATGTGAAATCTGCACCAAATAAAAGGAAACCCTCCCAGTTTCTGTAGGATGATGTGGCAGCATGTGTGCATGCGCAGATGAGAATGTAGCACCATGTATACAGCGGAGCAGCCCATGGCCATGCCAGTCGAGATGTGGACAGTACAGAGGAAAGTTCAGTGTTTTCTGTGGCTCACTAAATTCGAATCTGTGACCAAAGTGCAACGTGATATCGGCGCGTTTATAATGAAGTACCACCACACAGGAATAACATTACTCGGTGGGATAAGCAGTTGAAGGAAACCGGCAGTTTGGTGGAGAGACCCCATTCTGGTAGGCCATCAGTCAGTGACGAGTCTGTAGAGGCTATACGGGATAGCTACCTAAGGAGCCCTAAAAAATCTGTGCGTGAGCCCACATCGAACTGCACTGAATAGGTATGAAACTGGGAGAGTTTTCCTTTTATTTGGTGCAGATTTCACATTTCTGTCATCTTTTGTTGCTTTCCTGTGACCAGTCAAAAGTGCACCATGACTTTATGGATGCACTGTATATTCTTGGGTTTTCTATCATAAATTAATTGGCCATGTACATTTATTTCTGGGCTGTCTTTTCTGAACCTTTGATCTAGGGGTCTGTTTTTATGCCAGTACTGTACTATTTTAGTCACCATAACTGTAATATAGTTTGAAATCAGGGAGTGTGATACCTTCAGCTTTGAATATTTTGGGATTTTTTATGGCTCCATACAAATTTTAGGATTGTTTCTGTAATTTCTCTGGCAGATGTTCTTGGAATCTTGATAGGGGTTGCACCGAATCTGTAATATTGCTTTGAGTGGTAGGGACATGTTAACAATATTCTTTCAATCCGTGAACATTGGATTTTTTCCATTATTTGTATCTTCAGTTTCTCTCATTAATGTCATTTAATGTTCAGTGTACAGGTCTTTTACCTCCTGGAAAATTTATTCCTAGATATTTTATTCTTTTTGTAAGTGTAATTGTCTTAATGTCTCTTTCTGATAGTTCATTATTAGTATGTAGAAATGCAATAGATTTTTATGTATTGATTTTGTATCTTGCAACTTTACTGAATTTCCTTATTAGTTCCAACAGTTTTTGGATGGTGTCTTTAGGATTTTCTATATATAATATGTCATTTGCAAACAACAACAGTTTTGCTTCTTTCTTTCCAATGTGGATGCAGATTTCTTTTTCTTGCATAATCATTCCAGCTAAGATTTTAAGTACTATGTTGAATACAACTGGTAAGAGTAGGCATCCTTGTTTTGTTTCTCATCTTAGAGGAAAAACTTTCAATGTTTCACTGTTGAGTATGATGTCAGATATGGCCCTGTCATATATATGGCCTTTATTATGTTGAGGTATATTCTCTCTGTACCAGATTTGTTGAGATGTTTTTCTTTGTTTGTTTTTATAAATGAGTATTGAATTTTGTCAACTGCTTTTCTTCTAAGCATCTATTGAGATGATCATGTGACTTTTATCCTCCATTTTTTTAAACATGGTATATAGCACATTGACTGATTTGTAGATATTAAACCATCTCTGCATCCTAGAATAAATTTCACTTGTTACTGATGTATAACCCTTTTAGTGTACTGTTGAGTTCATTTGCGGATACTTTGTTGAGAACTTTTGCATCTGTGTTCATCAGGGATACTGGCCAGTAGTTTTTTTTTCTTGTGATGTCCTTGTCTCCTTTTAGTATTAGGATAATACCGGCTTTATCAAATAAGTTTGAAAGAGCTCCCTCCTCTTCTGTTTTTGGAAGAGTTTGAGAAGGCTTGGTTTTAATTCTTTTTTGAATGTATGGTAGAATTCACCTGTAAAGCTGTGTGGTCCTGCACATTTGTTTGTTGGGAGGTTTTTCATTACTGATTCTCTCTCCTTACAAGTAATTGGTCTGTGTAGATATTCTAGTACATCATGATTCAGCCTTGGTAAATTCTGTTTCTAGGAATTTATCCATTTCTTCTCAGTTGTTCAATTTGTTAGCAAATAGTTGTTCAGAGCAGTCTCTTATCCTATTTGTTTCTATGATATCAGTGATAACATCTCTTTCATTGATAATTTATTTGAGTTCTCTTTTTTCCCTTGATTTATATATAAATTTATCACTTTTGTTTATCTTTTCAAAGAACTAACTCTTAGTTTCATTGATTATTTTATTGTCTTTTTACTCTCTTATTTATTTCTGCTCTAATCTTTGCTATTTCCTTCCCTCTACTAACTTAAGGCTTTGTTGTTTTTTCTAGTTCATTGAGGCATAAAGTTAGGTTGCTTGTTTATGCTTTTCTTGCTTCTTAGGTAGGCATTTATTGCTATGAACTTCCCTCTTAGAACTGCTTTTGCTGAGCCCATAAATTTTTATATGTTACACCTTCATTTTTCATTTGTGTCAAGATATTTTTGGGATTTCTCTCTTGATTTCTCCTTACTGCTTAATTTCCACATATTTGTAAATTTTTAGTTTTCTTTATTTTTTTTTCCACCTAAAACACTTTTTATTCATCTAGAGTCCTAACCACCTCAGCAGCAGGAGGAGTGGGAGAGATTCTTCTTTCAATCCAGGGGCATTTATAATGTTGGTCTGTTGTTGCAAGGACACAGGCAAGTGGTGTCATGGATTTGGTAACCTTAAGTATAATGTTTAGTGTCTCTCTAGCTAGAGCAATGAGGTGAATATCAATCTCTACCTCTATAACAATCCTGAATTTAGGGTTTGCAACTGTAACTACTCCAACTTCTATTTCTTTTTTTTTTTTCTTTGTATCTTTCTGAAGCTTGAAACGGGGAGAGACAGTCAGACAGACTTCCGCATGCGCCCGACCAGGATCCACCCAGCACGCCCACCAGGGGGCAACGCTCTGCCCACCAGGGGGCGACACTCTGCCCACCAGGGGGCGATGCTCTGCCCCTCCGGGGCGTCGCTCTGTTGCGACCAGAGCCACTCCAGCGCCTGGGGCAGAGGCCAAGGAGCCATTCCCAGCGCCCGGGCCATCTTTGCTCCAATGGAGCCTCGCTGCAGGAGGGGAAGAGAAAGAGAGGAAGGAGAGGGGGAGGGGTGGAGAAGCAGATGGGCGCTTCTCCTGTGTGCCCTGGCCGAGAATCGAACCCAGGACTTCTGCATGCCAGGCCAACGCTCTACCACTGAGCCAACCGGCCAGGGCCACTTCTATTTCTGAATCTTTGAAATCAGTTCGTAGAACAGTTTACAGGTATGTAATCAGTATCCACTGTCTGTTCAAATGTCTGGTCAGAATTCTTTACTTTTTTGTTTTTCATGAAAGATACTTGATTTGGTTTGTTGAACTCCTGCTGCAGTGGCTGCATGTGAACCCACTAAGAGCCTGCAGTATCACACTTGCACACCTGAGGGCCTTGTTCTTCATCTGCATCAATTAAAATCATATGACAACCTGGAGGCCTCATTTTAGCATTCTATGTGAGAACTAACAGCAATTCTTTTACATGGTATGACAACAGGAGTCATGGCCATATTCGTATTTCCAGTCAGCTGCCTCATAGTGTGTCCTCTATACCTGGGACCTGCTGTCAGCTACTATTCCTGTCCTCACACAATCGATGTTTTCGGTAATCTTGAATAAGTGAGTCACTGTGCTGGAATCCATTAATCTGTCAAGTACATTCTTTTGTGTGACAATCACTGCACAGTCTTTCCTTCTGACAGCTGCTGATGTGAGGCCACCGAGGTTAATAGCCTTAGAAGTGGCCCTGGCCAGTTGGCTCAGTTGTAGAGTGTCAGCCCGGCATGTGAAAGTCCGTGTTCGATTCCCGGCCAGGACACACAGGATAAGCGCCCATCTGCTTCTCCACTCCTCCCCCTTTCCTTCCTCTCTGTCTCTCTCTTCCCCTCCCACAGCCAAGGCTCTATTGGAGCAAAGTTGGCCCGGGCACTGAGGATGGCTCCATGGCCTCCGCCTCAGGTGCTAGAATGGCTCCGATTGCCCCCAGTCAGGTGCATGCAGGAGTCTGTCTGCCACCCCACCCCCACCCCCCGCAGCCAGCTTCTTAATTCAGAAAAAAAAAAAAAAGCCTTAGAAGCGTATTCTACTTGGTGGAGCCAGCTCTCAAGTAAAACATGATAATGTGGTGGTCAGACCAGTGCTGGGACCACAGGACATATTGGTGCTTCCACTGCTTCAAGCACGGTTTCTGGGCTCTGCAGCTCCGGTACTAGATGTACCAGTTTCCTTTATGTGATTAATTTTTAGTTTTATACCATTGTGGTCTGAAAATATGCTAAATATGATTTCATTTTTTTGTAAATTTATTTAGACTTGCTTTGTGACCTAAATTATGATCTATTTTAGAAAATGTTTCTTGTGCAATTAAGAAGAATGTGTACTCTGTTGCTCTTAGGTAGAATAGTCTATATCTGTTAAATCCTTCTGATCTAACATCATTTTAGGTCAATTTTTCTTTATTGATTTTTCTCTCTGGATGATATATCCATTGACGTAAGTGGAGTATTAAAGTCCTCTATTTTTGTAATGCTGTCTATTTCTCCCTTTAGGTCTGTTAATACTTGTTTTGTATACTTAGATGCTACTATGTTGGGTAAGCTTTATTTTCGTTTTTGAATGACATTTTTTACTATGTAACACTTTTCTTTGTCTCCTTACTACAGTCTTTGTTTTAAAGTGTATTTTGTCTGTTATATCTACTTAGGCTTTCTTTTGTTTCCATGTGCATGGAAACATCTTTTTCCATCCCCTTACTTTCAGTCTATGTGTCCTTAGTCTAAATTGAGTCTCTTGTAGGCAGCATATAGACTTTTTCTTCCCATTCAGCTACTCTCTGTCTTTTGGTAAGAGAATTTAATTCATTTACATTTAATGTAATTATTGATAGTTCTGTGCTCGGTGGAATTTTGTTAGTTGTTTTCTGGCTGTTTTTATAGTTTATGATCTTTTATACCCTCAGGCTGCCCCATGTTATGACATTTAATAGATCTAAATTTTGTGAAAGAAGATCTCTGGCTGGCTGGATCATTTATTCTAAATGTTTAAACTATCACAACCAAGAAGATTTATGAAGTCACATTCTAGCTGATCAGTCAGCACCCGGTTGATGCTCAGGTTCTAGAAACCCAGTCAGCCATAGGTAAGGTTTTTGAGAACCGAATTAAACCATTTTAAATGGCCATTCCAAAACTATCGGATTCTCTTGGTCAAAATGGTAGCTGCCTTGATTAGCAGTAGACAAAGTTAGGCATTTTCTTCTCTCACACCACCACTGCCCTATGGAAATTGTATTGAATGCAAATTTTAAGCAGAATTCTTCCAAAGGGACAGAGATGTATTAGGGAACAAGCCTAGCGAAGTCATTCAACTTGTTTCTTTAATGTCTGAAGTCCTTTTTGCTGCCCTCACATACTCCAGGAGGTATCTCATATGAAAAGTTTACTCTAAAGAGCAAATAATACTATTTTGATGGCAGAATTGGTCAACTTTCTAGTTGAAAGGTGACAGGGCTCTTCCATAGTACCAAATGAGATCTGTACCCCTAGTGTAGTTCTAAAGATATGAGGCTCTTAGGTGTTGGCACACAATCTTTTCAGTTAATCATGTGTCTTGAATACTGCTTATTTTACTAATAAAAAAAAAAATAATGCCTGACCAGGTGGTGGTGCAGTGGATAGAGCGTCGGACTGGGATGCAGAGGACCCAGGTTTGAGACCTTGGGGTCGCCAGCTTGAGCGCGGGCTCATCTGGTTTGAGCAAGGTTCACCAGCTTGAGCACAAGGTCGCTGGCTCAAGCAAGGGGTCACTTGGTCTGCTGTAGCCCCCCGGTCAAGGCACATATAAGAAAGCATTCAGTGAACAACTAAGGTGCCACAACGAAGAATTGATGTTTCTCATCTCTCTCCCTTCCTATCTGTCTGTTCCTATCTGTCTCTCTCTCTGACTTCCTCTGTCTCTGCCACAAAAATTAAAAAAATTAACATTTCTTTTTTTTTTGTATTTTTTTTTCTGAAGCTGGAAACGGGGAGAGACAGTCAGACAGACTCCCGCATGCGCCCGACCGGGATCCACCCGGCATGCACACCAGGGGCGATGCTCTGCCCACCAGGGGGCGATGCTCTGCCCCTCCGGGGCATCGCTCTGCCGCGACCAGAGCCACTCTAGCGCCTGGGGCAGAGGCCAAGGAGCCATCCCCAGCGCCCGGGCCATCTTTGCTCCAATGGAGCCTCGCTGCGGGAGGGGAAGAGACAGACAGAGAGGAAGGAGGGGGTGGGGGTGGAGAAGCAAATGGACGCTTCTCCTATGTGCCCTGGCCGGGAATCGAACTCGGGTCCCCTGCACACCAGGCTGACGCTCTACCGCTGAGCCAACCGGCCAGGGCCTCTGCTATAGTTTTAAATAACAGTAATTGAGGTACTTGTATGGCCTTCTCTCATAAATAGAAGGATGTGGGAAGGTCCTGGGAGGACATTTCTTACTCTAAGAAATGTATCTACATTTTGGTAATAAAAACATCAATGTGCAGCTGATTTTGAAAGAGCTAATTATAATTAGCAAAAGAGAGTTAAATTGGAGGTACTTTGAGAGTCATATATAATTTGTCATCAGTAAACATACTCGTATATATAGATTTACATATTATAAAATTGAGCTATCCTTCACAGGAGACCATTTTCTCTCTTTATAACTGAGAAATTGGTGATCAAATGTCATAATTTGTCAGTACATATTTAAACATAGTTCGATTCTGTTGCAGTTGGCCTAGTGAGAAGAAAAATGAGTGACCTCTCTGCTTGCAGCTGGTAGACCTATGTCAATACAGTGAGTCAGCCTCACTTTTCTCTTTGGAGTGACAGCATGGCTGTCACTTCCTCCCTTACAACTGTCCCCGTGTTGATTTTTTAGAGTCGTATCTTCACAAGCATTTCTGAAGATACCCTTTGTTTTCTCACCTCTGGTTTGTCTTTACCTGCTTTCATCTATATTGCCCTGCTGTCTCTGACTTTGGGAAGCAGTGCAGTATGATGGTTGAGACATCAGCTTCTGGCATGGACAGTGGGATTCAAATTCATGCTATGCCATTTCTTACCTGGATGACTTGGACCTACTTACATTGCGAGACCTTATTTTACTCCTCTGTTGAATGGGAATGAGGACAGTGTGGTGCTGTGCCTGGTACATATGAAGTGTTGCTTTCTGATGGTTTCTTCTCGTCCTACTGCTGCTCTTAGTAGTTTGGTTTGTTTGGTTTATCATCTTTTCACACGCCTTTCCTGCAGATTCCTTCAGATTCAAAATTCATCCAAAACCTCCTCTACCAGACATCCTAGCACAGCCCACCTTTTCTAATTCCCACAGCCTTTGTTTCTTCCTTCCCTCAACCTCTAGTGCAGTTAAGGGATTTGCTTAAAACTTACCCTAATATTTGCCCACCTATGACATGCAACTTGTGAGCATGACAAGAAAGCCTCTTGCTTTTGTTACATTTTATTTGGACAAAGTGGAATCATGTGCCCAAACACCTAGCTCCAAACTCTTCCTTCCTTCCTTCCATCCATTAAAAACACATTCTCCCCTCTTGAAAAACTATTACAGATTTTGTGTGTTGAGCACCAGAACACTATCAGCTCTGTCATCATTATAGAGTAAACTTGAAACCCAGCTTGCAACCAGGCATTTGTGGGGGGGCATCATTGGGAGTTTTATTGTAATTATTATTGGATTGTTGTTTTTCATCTGGGTTTCTTTTATGCTTTCCACGTGGATTTCTCAACCATTAGGTACACACAGTTCAATCTTTCTAGATGCAGACTCCTTTTTATTAGCAGTGGCTCTACTTTGCACTGCGTTACTGGTTGTGGGGTGACTAGTAGCAGAAGATCACATTGCGGTATGCAGTCCCTGGCCAGCTGGCTCAATGGTAGAGTGTTGGCCCAGTAAGTGGATGCCCTGGGTTCAATTCCTGGTCAGGGCACACAGGAGAAGTGCCCATCTGCTTCTTCACCCCTCCCCCTGTTGCTTGTCTCCCTCTCCCTCTCCCTCTCCCACAGCCATGGCTCAATTAGAGTGAGTTGGCCCTAGGAGCTGAAGATGGCTCAATGACCTCCACCTCAGACTCAAAGAGCTCAGTTGCTAAGCAACAGAGCAACACCCAGATGGGCAGAGCATCACCTCCTAGTGGCCTTGCTTGGTGCATCCTGGTCAGGGCACATGTGGGAATCTATCTCTGCCTCCCCTCCTCTCACTGAATTAGAAAAAAAAAGAAAAGAAGAGAGTAATGACATATTACATGTACACTGGCCTCCTTCTGCTAATGTGTGCCAGATTGCTTAGTATCCACTTCTTTAAAAAGGTGTAAGGAAAAGAAATATTTTTGCTCTGGCCCAGTAGCTCAGTTGGTTAGTGTTGATCTAATGCGCCAAGGTTGCAGGTTCAGTCTCCTCTCAGAACGCATACAAAAATCAATGAATGCCTTGGCTAGTTAGTGCAATTGGTTAAGAGCGCCTTCCTGAAACTACAAGGTTGCAGGTTCGATCCTCAGACACACACGGGAAGCAATCAGGAATGCACAGCTGAGTGGCACAACGAATGGTGCTTCCCTTCTCCCTCTCCTCTCTCCCCCTTCCTCTCTGTTTCTCTAAAAATCAATAAAAACTAAGCCCTGGGTGGATAGATTGGTGGGTTGTAGTGTTGTGCTGGAGCATGGAAGCTCCCGGTTTGATTTCTGGTCTGGGCACATACAGGAGCAGCTCAATGTTTCTCTTTCCCTGCCTCTCTCTCTCTAAAACAAACAAACAAACAAACACAAAAGACTCAATTAATATAAATATAATATTAAAAATATAAATAGAACTGTATATAAATTAGTGCATATGCAAGTGCTAGAAGTTATTATAAACTTAGTATCATTTCTGCTCTTCAGACTGTAATGCATCATAGAATTTTCACACTGGAGGGACCCAGGGCAGCATCTCACTCTAGTCCAGCTCTCTCCTTTGACTGTTCAGACATTGATGCCAAGACCCAGAGTCAGATGACTGGTGTAAGGTCGTACAGCCAGTCAGTGGTCCTGTGAGGACAGGATGCCTGTGGCCTGTGGGTGATGCCAGGCAGATGGGGCACTGATGTGCAGTACGAATTGATGAGGGGGGAGCTAAACTTTAAAGTGCATTTCTTCATATTCTGATAGGTTGAAGTTTAGAGGAAAATGTTTTATTGTCCAGATTCTGTGAGCACACATCTCCTGTGCTCACTTTTTGGCCAACTTCACTGGCAGAATCCAGGCAAATTTTGTCTCTGGCCTCCTGAACTGTTCTACCAGATGCTCTGAGGAGTCTCTCCCTGCCTCTAACACAAGGCTGTTGTCACTGCCCCCCAACAAACACACACCTGCTCAGCTTTGAGCATATTTTCTGTTGGCCTTTGTTGCCATAGGACAGAGTTGTCATATTGTATTCTGATTTTTCTTCCCTGACTTCTCATATTCATTTCCAGGTCATAGTAATTCTAGAAACTTGTACCAAAATTAGCATTTTTTCTTTATCTCCATTCCTGTGCTATGTGAGGTCCCCATCACCTCTTGGTCGGACAGCTGTATCAGAGTCTTTCTTGTACTTCTTTATTGTAGTTTAAGCACAGCCCCAGTTCCTTGTCACCATCACTGGTGATCAGCCCCGGTTGCACTTGGGTCACTTTGGAATATTAAGACTTTCTGAGTGCCAGGCTCCAGGTCCATAAATGGATGATCCCGTTAGGGCAGGCAGAGCTCTGTGTCAGCATTTCCAGAAGCTTTCTAGGGTTCTCATATGTACCTCCAGAGCTGAGAACCACTGCATGGCCAGTTTTCTATAAAACACTACTGATGGGTCACACTATTGCTCATTATCACTGTGTTTTGAATTAAGTCCTCACTCCTTCTGTGGCTCATGAGACATTTCGTTGGATTCTGACCCCTCCTCTAGGCTCCTCTGTGGCCACTGCTTCCTGGTGTACTTCTGTGCCAGTCACTAAGAATAGCTCCTCTCCCTCATGGAACTCAGAATACCTCTCGATGCCTGTGTCTTTGCACCTGTGGTTTGCTCTACCTGGCTCCCCTTTCTGCTTTAGAAAAACAAAACTTACCTGTTCTTCAAGAATATGACCTCCATTATAAAATCTTTTCTACCAGATCATCACTTATTATATACAGTATGTTAATATTCACCTGCATTCTAGACTGTCTTGCCTCTTGAGATCAGAGGCAAGTTTCTGCGATGATGAAATGTTTTACAAGATCCAATATGTTTAGCCAGTGTGTAGCTAGTTGTCACTTGTGGCTCTTGAGCACAAAAAAGTGACAGCTAAGGAACCGTATTTCTAGTTTTTCTTTAATTGTAATTAAAATAGCTATATGTGATTTAATTAAAATATCCACTAATGACGACTGTTCTGGACAGCACAGACCTTAACTATGAGCTCCTGAGAGCAGGGACAAAGTTTTATTCTTTTTATGTTCCATGAGCTAAACGGCCAAACAAATAATGTAGAAGCTGTATCAAAAATGGTTCATTCTCTCTCTCCCTCCCTCTCTCTCTCTCTTTCTCTCTCTCTCTCTCTCACACACACACACACACACACACACACATACACACACGCGTGCGCATGCACGCGCATGGAAGTTCTACCTAGGAGCAGAACACATGATCACACTTGACTGCCACAGAGACCTCCTGACCCCATTTTACAGATGTGGAAATTATTGAGGATCAGAGAAGTTAAGTGACTCCGCCAAGTTATAATTGTGCAAAATAAGATTTGATTACATCTTTTAATTACCTTTAACTATATTGTAAACAACAAATTTTTTCTGACATTTTTAATTCTGGGTTTCTGAAAATATGAATCCTGGAAAAAAAAATGTTCTGTGGTCCAATTTGTCATTCACATTTCCAGAGGTTGGCTTTTACCTTTTGGTCACTTAAGTGACATAATTTCTTGAGTCTTGGACTGTTGTTGGCTGATACCAGGGTTTTTTGTTTTAACACTATTACCGAATTGGCCACAGGGAGGTGACAGGTGTGTCCCGTGACAGCTGTGCTTCTCTCCTAGAGATGTTGGGAGTTTAGGATGGGATTATCAGAGCTGGAGTTCAGCAGACCCAGGGCCAGAAAAGGAGTGGCAGTAGAGTTTATCTGAGACTTTAATGGAAAATCATCTCATAACCTGAAAGCCTTTTTCTTGGGCAGTTTCAATTAGGGTACTCTTAGTAGGGAAAGGGTAGATAGTGAATTTTAATTCTTATTTTTATAAGAAGTCTAGTTGATTAAATCCTTATAGCTTCCTTGCTCATTCTGGTTTCTTTCTTTCTTTATTTTTTTTGCACTGTATAATGACAAAAAAGGTGATTTTACTTCCAGGGAACATAAGATTTTTTTTTCAAATTATATCTCAGTCATTCACATAAATATCAGCACAATAATGTTTTCTGTGTCTTCGAGTTGTGAACAAATAGGCACAGATGCAATGTGTGTGACTTCACCTTGCTGCACAGTTGTAGTGGGAGAGGAACTGAGATTATGTACTGAGGAAAGTTGATTTGTGAAGTAACCAAAGAATCGTTGTCACTAAGTTTGTTTCTTAGAATTTATTAACTGTAATTGTTTAAGAAGCTATATTATAGTTTTAAACTTAAAACTAGTATATTGTCAATTATATCTCAAATAAAAAATAAGTAGATGTATCAAGTGCCTTTAATAGAATGGGCGTGCAGGTTACCAGGAGAAACTATTAGAGCATTACAATGGAATGAAAACATTGCTGTATCAAGACAAGTTCCACTATATGCCAGTGGAACAAATACTGGAGCATAGATCTAAAGAGGGATTCAAGAGTGGTGCCAGGAGGACATGGTGTGGATGTCTGAGCTATGTGGCACAGGTGACTTCTCCAGAAGAAGGGGAGGCAGGGGGGGGGGGGGAGGCCGGCTCTGCACCAAGGCCAGGAGATGAGTTGACGTCAGGATGTGCGTTTGTGTCTCTTGGTGGGAGAATGGAAGTGAGGGAACAAGCAGCAGCCAACATCGAGAAGAGCCCACTCAGTACCTTTGGACATTTCAACTCGGCTTTCTGGGTCTTACAAAGCTAAGAACTTTCTAAGCAGAGGTGGGATCTGCATCTGGGCGCGGCGCAACATTAAGAATTCACATAAAGTTTGAGATGCATCTCAGTGTCAAAAGCATTACGATATGGTGAGGGAAGCTATCTGGGAATGGAGAAAACTTAGCAAACTTACATTTCTCAAGATTAGTGCCTTCTATATGGACTTGCTGGAGGAGAGCAAAGCAGGAAGAGCCCTGAGGAGGCCAGTGAGGAGGCCACGCGAGGCTCTTGTGTGGGCGGCTGAGTCTTGCCGAGGACCCCGAGTCAGGGGTGGAGCTGGGTTGGATGTGGGCTGCAGAGGAGCAGCACTAGGCTTGCCTCCACAGCACTGGCCTCACCTACTGGTGGAGGGTGGTCACTTCGTGTGGGAAGGGCATGTGAGGAGAAGCAGTGGAGGAAAGGGTTTGGTGACAATGGAGAACAGGTGTCCCCGGTGGAGCACTGGAGAAGAGAAGACAGGGCCACATCCCGAATGCAGCCAGGGGGCTGAAGCAGGAGACTGAGCGCCAAGCAGCCCTGGCAGCAGGGTGGTGAGGATTGAAGGAGGCGTGAGAGGTGAAGGTGAAGAAGGGAGGTCAGAAGTGTAGGCAGCTCTTTCTAGAAGTCTGTGAAAGGGACATGGGACTAAGAGACAAACCTGTATATTTTATTTGATAACAGCTATCTGGAGATCTCTCCAGAATCTTTCTTTTTTTTTTCTTGTTTTTTTTTTTTTTGTGGCAGAGAGAGTCAGAGAGAGGGACAGATAGGGACAGACATCATGAAGGGAGAGAGATGAGATGCATCAATTCCTAGTTGCAACACCTTAGTTGTTCATTGATTGCTTTCTCATATGTGCCTTTACCAGGGGGCTTCAGCAGACCGAGTAACCCCTTGCTCGAGCCAGCGACCTCAGGGTCTCGAACCTGGGTCCTCCACATCCCAGTCCAACGCTCTATCCACTGCACCACTGCCTGGTCAGGCTCTCCAGAATCTTTTACTTAAATCTTACTGAAAAATTAAAAAAATCAGAAAGTTAGGTGTCTTTCTAACAGCAATGTAGAAGCTCTTTGGAGGTAAGCAGGACAGAAATCTGGAAGTAGTAGAGCCCCAAGCAAAAACAACAACATCGTCATAGTGGTCGTGGGCTTTGGTGTGAAGAGTCAGCTCCACATAGCTCGAAAAGCTGAGGTCATCGCGGTATGAAGCATGTGTAGTGTTTGGAAATGAATGTGCTTAACAAAGATTTTTATCAAAACGTGAGGGCAAGCAAGTTGTGCCAGCGTGCTCCATTGATCTCTAGTCACCTCCCTTCCTGGCAACGCCGTGGCCCCAAGCAGCTGTAAGAAATACAGGCACTGCACGAGTTTCTGCCCTCTTTTAGTGTTTCATGTAATTCTGTCCTTTTTGTGAAAGTCCTTTCACCCCTAAATTTGTGTGTCATTTCCTAATAGAACATATCCTTGTGCCCAGTAACTGTTAATTTCTGCGTATCTGGGGTCCTGAGAAGTGAAATGAAGAATGGGGAGTGAATGCGAGCTCTCCTTTACTCTGACGAGGTTTTTACTATCAGCCTCTTGACATCTTCCACCTCAGTTTATCTTTAACTTATCTTTAATTGGAACCATTTTGTCCATTAGCTCCATTCTAATTACCTCTCAAAATAGTCAGATTTACAGGCAACATGTGACAGAGAAAATGCAAAAATTCAGCCAGCCTCTCCTGACATTCAACAGCAGTCTCTGTCTAAATAGTGGAAAAGTTTATTTGCCTTTTCTGAAGATGTGCTAAGTGATTTTGCAGTTTGAGTGGTATGGCCTTCTAGCACTTAAGGCTGCATTTATTAAATAAATTTGTTCTCCTACTCAAGTGTTAAGTTTGTATTATGAAACCTCAAAGCCAATTTCGGCGATTGCAATGTGCAAATATTTTTAAAATTATGTAATTAAATAGGACTTGGCCTGCAAGGTCCACCAAAGTAATTTATTAATTGAAAAGTCTGATTTAATTTTATGTTATTTTTGTTTATTTAGGGTGGTGTCGGCATCTCTTGGAGAAAGGAGCCTCTCGTGTGCCTGTCACTGGAGGTGCAGAGGTCTCCAAGAGATCCTTAGCACCCTATTAAATATTAACCAGGAAGAATGGACTTGTTCCCTCTGTCCCCAAAACTCTGTTTTCATGTCGGAGTCTTATGATTTTAAAGAAAAAAAGAAAAATCTTGCTGGGTACAGTTATTTGTATTTCACTCTTTTTATCACTACATTATTTAAAAAATGAATCACTTTTTTTCTTTTTAATTGTGCCTGTGTGCATACAGGGTTATATAAAGTATGTGCATGAAAAAAGAAGCCCTTTTAATTCCGTGGGAGCTCCTTCGAGCTACGGCGAGAGCCCTGCCATATCTGTTTCCTTGAAATGTCATTTTAAAGGTATTGTGGTTTTGGAGCAGCAGCTGTGACTGAAAAGTATGTAAACTAAGCTGTTCTTGCTCATATCATTTTTATATTCTTATGTCAGACCAGAAGGCTGCTTTAAATTTATTTTTCATTGTGTATTAGTTCTAGAGCCCATTTTTTTTCCTTCCTTGGGGAACATATGTTCTTTGGAACATGTGATACTCAAGCCCTTAAGAAAATAACAATTGTGGGGGGAAAGGTACCAAAATAGTCTGTTATTTTAGTATTATATTTGGGAGAAGACTAATTTAAAAAATTAACTCTCACAAAGTAGAATTTTAGGGGTCTAGCATCTGTGTTTTAGGAAACAAAATAATTTAGGCATACTGTACTAGGTCACGTGAAAGGCAGTAACTTTTAGAAGCCCAAATTGCTTTCCCAAAAGGAAAATATTTTTTGTTGCTATTAAATATAGTTTATATTGCTACTTTAGAACTTTTTTTTTCCAATGGGGCCATTTACTTAAATTCTTAGTTAATATTTCTGTATAGAAACGTCTTTGTCTCCAGAGCTCACCTTTGCAAGTTTGCATTTAATATGTGGTTGTGGATAAGTATTTATTCATACCATGTGGTGCCCCACACCTGATCGAGTGACGGCATGGCGTCATGTCAGCCAGCAACGTTTCTGACTGACTTTTGAGTAATGGTGGCATAGAAGGGGACAGAGGGTGGAGGAAATGATAATAATGGGAAATTTTTTCCTTTCCTACATATTTCAGCATGTATAATGCCTCAACTCTGCTGTGGTAATTTGGAACACTGGATAGAGAAATATTCCTTTTCCTAAAGAGCTGTAAAAGTGGGGTAGAAAGTATGAGCTATTAGACATTTCCGTGGTAAATATAATTTGATTACATGTGTTGGTAATTTTCCTCTGAGCTCAGGATTTCACTTTGAGAGTTTTTTCACAATGATGTATTTCTTTCTACCTTTTGAAAACAAATGTAACCTCAGGAATTTGCCCTAAGATTCTACTGATTTGCCTCCTGAGCGTAGGCCTACGTCTCGATGCCCCAGTGAGGTGAGTGACTTGAGGAGGAAAGCGGGGCCGTGAAGGCTCTGTGCGCCAGGCTGTGGCTTCATCCAGGGCAGACGCTTTCAGGTCAACCTTGGAAAAAGACCTCTCAGAGCATCTGGGGTGATGGTCAGAATAGCTAGTAGGTATAGCATAGGCATTGACCTTCTGAATGGACGTTGGGCATCGGACTAGAGCAGGCACTGGAGAAGCAAAGCCCGTGTACCTTTGAGGGTTCTGGGAAGCTCAGGGCAGTGGCTAAGCTTGTACTCATATAGTTTGGGGGTACACAAGTATGTCAGTGTTTTAATAACCTAGTCAGGTGACCACTGTGTACCAGTTGGGCATTGTGCCTGAGTGCCTCTCCTTGTCCCCACAAGGGGACTGGGGTCTGGAGAAGGAAAGAAGCTAAACAAAATCTAGCTGATTTACTGGTGCCTCCAGGAATGGAGAGACTGTCCTACCTCCCAGGAAAGGGTTCTCTCCATGGCAAGGTGCGCCCTCTTAATTAAGGTGTGGAAATATCTTTTTGTCCACTTACCAATCAAACCAGCATTGATGAAAAGGAATTTTATTTTTAAAAAAAAAACTGAGAGAAAAACAGAGAAGAAAGTTAGCTTCTTTGGATTCAGCTTCAGACGACACGATGGGTGTTTCCAGGCACCCCAGTTTCTGGCTGCTGCTTTTCCACATTCATCAGGAGTCGGAGGCTGTTGTCCCTGCTTTCATGTGCACCCTGTGTGGCCTGTCTCCACTGAGTCCCACGAGGCACCCCCACTGCCCACGAGGTGGCAGCTAGACCCTGCAGAGGGCCGTGTGCAGAGGTGCTTCTCAGCTCTAAAACATACTTGTTCTTCTCTCTCATCTAAGATTTCCCCGTCTATGCCTTACTCCTGCCACTTAAAAGTCTGGGTCACTCAGCTGGTGTAGGGAAAATCTGAATTTTGGTCTTGAAGACACAGTGCATCTTACTTAATCCCAGGCTGTTCTGGGGCGGGGGGACATCCTTCTGTTTTGTCATTGATAAAACTTGGTCAAGGAACTTCTGGTAAACTAAATCTGCCACTATATTCTGAATGGGATTTGTGCTTTTCTGTGATAATTATGATTATGGTTTCTATCACTGATAACAATACAGATATGACCAGGGGTTCTTCTCCCCACCCCACTGAAGAAGCTCATAAAGGACTGTGTGACGTGGAAAGTGCCTTAGCAATTAAATAAAAGCCTGTTTCATATAAAGAGACTTGTTTCTATATGGAAAATATGAGCTTTTTTTTACATGGCCCAGGTGTGGATTAGTTCACTGAGCCTTTCACCCAGCCGTATTCCCACTTGTAATTCTTCTGAGGCATAGTTCAGCCAAGTCAAAGAACATGTGATTAAAGGTGAACTGAAAGGCATTTAAAAAATAAACAAGCTGTTAAAGATCCTAAATCAGTAACAGAATCTATATGGACAGACTTGAAATGCATAAGAAAATGTGTCTGAATACGGACGCTCCTCCTGCCTTCCTTGAACATCTCCCCAAAGTCCTTTTGGGTCCCTGAGCGGGTCAAGCAGCTGAGGGTATGCTTGGAGTGTCACTCTTTTGTAGCTAATGATTTTCCTTCCACTGAGGTAGGTGAGACCCTAATCTTAAATCTACGATTCTCCAGCTAATATCGACAGGGGAAATCAGAACCTTAATTTTATTTTAGTCTGACATATGTTTCTCCTTTCTTCCAACCTGTAGCCGGGCACATGACCAGACAGTAGTGACAACTATTGGAGGTGGTGGCAGTGGCGCTCAGGAGGCTTTAGGCTTGCTGAAGTCAGGTCACTCCTGGTGACAACAGCAGCGCTGTCATGTGTTTAGCACTCACCATATGCCGGGCTCTTTTCTAAGCACGTTTTTTTGTTGTTATTAGTACATTTATTCCTTAGAAGCATATTATGCACTATAATTAAACCCATATTATGGGTGAGCACACTGGGACAGGGAACGTCGGGAACCAGCCTGAGTTCCCAGGGCCAACAGGGTGCAGAGCTGAATTTTGAACTCAAGCACTTGAATCTATGCTTGAAGGGTGTGAACTGTCTTGAACTACTACATTATACTTTGCAGTACTGTGTGATACAATACTTAGTTTTAATCAGGGCAGCAAAAGGAAGCACTGAGAAACAAAGATATTCATCCGGTACACCCTCAACTGTGCCTCCCATCCCCCATTGTCCCCAAATGTACAAACATGTTTCTGTTTGGGTTGTTTTTACATTGTAGCCTGTTCCCAGCTAAGCACTGGGTGTCAGTCATTTGCATCCTGTCATACTGTTTCTCCCTTGATTAGCTTACATGTTCATTGTGATTGTGGGAAGGCATTTTCCACTTTTAAAGTTACTCCGAAAAAGTAGAAACAAAGAAGGGGGTATGTATTTTCAGGGTGGGTCATGTTGTGAACCGCCCTCCTTGGGGAAGGGGGTTCTTCCAAGGGGACCTGGAGGCCCCAGTTGTCCACAAGGGACAAGGAGCTGCTTTCAGAAACTTAACACTTGGCTGAGAGATTTGCCCTCGCCCTCGGCCCTACCCTGCTGTTTTCCAGGACCACAGAGGGAGCGCAGTTGCATCTAGGGCAGTTGGAGGAACTTTGCTTTCTTGAGGACCATGTGCTGAGCTTGTTCAAGTCATCTGCCCTTTCAGCTTTCTTGTTTTAGGAAATTTAACCTGCTGAGTTGGGGAGGTGGCAGGCTTGTACCAAACCACCCTCCTCCTTTGACATGTTTTGGGGCATTCAGCAGAGCTTTCTAGTCCTGAGGATTCGAGGGTCCCTCGCATCTTTATTAGCATGTCATCTTGCAAGTGTCAGAAACCTTTCTAGCCAAGATAACCAGGAGAGTGTGTCCCATCTGGTTCTACATTATAGTGGTGTTTCTGTTGAGAATGAGGGAGGTGGTGAGCTTCAGGAAGGCCTGGCGATGGGATAGAATGGAGTGTAGAAGGAGCTGGAATCTACAAATGTCAGGGAATTCAGGAAGAGAGGCATGGGAAAGGAAACAGGACACGGAAAGGTGCCAGGAAAAGTTGCGTCACCATTTGTCTTTTCTCTGGTGGCCAGAAGGTTAGTTTCTACTTTCAGGTCACTTGTAAGCACTGTGGGCACATAGTTGCCAAGTTTTACAGGGTCAGGACTAATAAAATTGGGATGTGGTAAATACTGGGAGACTGTTATTTTCAGGGAAGGACTGTTGGGAGTTCTCCCCAATGCATGAGAATGGTTTCGTGCTCAACTGTCTTTCTCCCTGGGTCAGTGTGCCACAGTGGAAGTTAACATGGAGTCACTTGGAGTCTCCTTTGTGCCTCAGAGCACTAGCCATTGTACATACAATGGTGGGACTGGAGCTACAGGATGGTGGGATGAGATACAGGAAAGTGTTCATTCAGCTCACTTGCTGGTCAGTGTTATTCTTTCATGTACGTTGAACAACTGCTCTGTACTGGGAGAAAGCCTACAAGACAGAGGAAGTGCTTGTCTTCATTGAGCTTATATTCTGATAGCTTGTCCCAGACTGAACTGCACACAGTCAAATTATATGACTGGTCTCATCTGTTGCCTAAACTTTCCCAGAAAAACCAACGAAATCAGTTTAGCTTCAGAATGGAGCTGCCAGGAACCAGATGTGGCCATGGGAAGAATATCTTTGACAGCTGTCGTCTGGCTGCAGCTGTACTAACCCAGGGCTGGTAGGCAGCCATGAGCCGTGTCTGCCAACTGGTGGCCAGACACTAGTGCAGGCTTAAACAGTTAGTGGAATCCCTCACCGCTGGCTGGATTCGCTGTGTGTGTCCCAGGATTACCACTGCTGTCCAGCCCAGAAGCCTCTGTGGTCCTGGGCAGAAACACCCAGAAGGGAACCGAAAATTAGCCCGTTGAGAATTTCAGCAAGGCATTTTTTACCCTGGAACATGGAGAGGGATGCAGGGGAGGTGGGAAACCATTGTCAGCAAGAAAGCAGAAGTATACCAGATGTGTGTCATTGTCTCCCTCCCCCCACCGCGCTGCAAGTCTCCATCCCCACTGAGAGTGCTCGCCTGTCCCGAGCTCGGGCCTCCAGAGTGCCCCTGCGAAGAAGCAGACAAAGTTGGCCTGTTTTATCCAAACAGAGATTTTCATTAAAAGCCTTAATTCTCACCTTTGAAAGCAGTTGTATACCTATAGACATGCCATAACTTTTCAAATATCTATCTGCCTCCCCAAATAAGTATATAAATAAATAAAATGTGTCAGCCTATCTGTGGGTAGAAGATTTTTAAATAAAAGGTCGAGTTTCTGCCTTAATGTATTAGGCAGGCTCTGCAAGCACGTGAGAGAAGAGTGATTTTGATCATCCATTGTCTAGCAAGCTCCTGACGCCACAGTAGCTGCTCAGTAAATGTTTGTGGAATGAGCCAAGGATGGAAAAATTCCCATAAGCTGCTGACTTTCAAGAATGGTGATTAAAAATGAGTGCAGTTATTTCAAATAATAACTGGGGGAAACCCCACAATTTAGAGCAAAAAAAAGTAAAAGTTTAAATGGGATAATTTTAAGATCCTCTTTTCAGTTGTCCACATCTAGTGTCTATATCAGAAAACACAAAGTGAGAGAGATTAAGGCTTTGAAGCGGGTTTCTCTTGAGCCTGAACAGATAGCCATATGGGGAGAGACATCTTAAGAGGTTTTTCAAAGAAGCTCCACTCTGAGTAAGTAACAGCAACAAAAAAATTGTTGAAGTAGAGAAAAAAAAATTAAGATACCAGTTTATGTGTAAAAATCAACTTTTGCATTCTAAATGCATTGTGTAAATTTGCCATGCAGGAAACATAAGTGAAGCCATTTGGTTTTGTGGCACTGGTGTGGGCTGGCCCAGGGGGTGGGGATGAAGTGGAGGCTCCGACACAGACTGAGGACAGCCAGATGGCTGCAGTACACATCTTTTGTGTTCTTGTTTGCTTCTTAAAGCAGTTGCAGAATTTTGCCCTTGGCGATATTTTCTTCATGCTTGTATGTTCTGCTACGAATTTACTTTTTTGTCAGAGTACTTTGAAGGAAAAGCCTTGCTCTAATTTTTTTTACTTTAGTTATAAACTTGTGAAGTCAACAGTGTGTTCATAACATTATTTTTAAAATGTGAAGTATGTTAGTAAATGGCGGGAGGATCAGCTTTTCTTTTTTTCTTAGCACAGTGATTTTGACCATGTTTTACGTCAATTCACAGAAAGAATTTTGCAGTTTATGGATGTGGAATTGATGATAGACGGATGGATAGAAATAGAACAGGTACATTGTTACTCCAATAGTAATGAAGCTTATCTGATGAGATATTTTAACTTTTTCTATCCCTTACAGCAGGTTTTCAGTTTGTGGTTGACTTGTATTTCATCAGCACTTCTGACTTGGTGATATTTAAATTGTTAAGTGAGAGTGCTTTTGGATTGGTTGATGGGTTTCACCTGAATATTTGGTTGGCACTTATTAGAACTGTTTATCACACCACCATTGAAATTTATATTTATTTACTACTAAAAGCAAATTATATTTTGCAATCACCATGGCAAGGGACATTAAAGATGTTCTGACTGTTTAAGGGATGATATTTATCACTGAATACTTTTTTCTTTTTTTTTTTTTGCATTTTTCCGAAGCTGGAAACGGGGAGGCAGTCAGACAGACTCCCACATGCTCCCGACTCACCGACTGGGATCCACCCGGCATGCCCACCAGGGGGCAATGCTCTGCCCCTCTGAGGTGTCGCTCTGTTGCATCCAGAGCCATTCTAGCGCCTGAGGCAGAGGCCACAGACCCATCCCCAGTGCCCGGGCCATCTTTGCTCCAATGGAGCCTCGGCTGGCTTCGGGAGGGGAAGAGAGAGACAGAGAGAAAGGAGAGGGGGAGGGGTGGAGAAGCAGATGGGCGCTTCTCCTGTGTGCCCTGGCCGGGAATCGAACCCCGGACTCCTGCACGCCAGGCTGACGCTCTACCACTGAGCCAACCGGCCAGGGCCTATCACTGAATACTTTTAATTAAGGAATTGCTTTGGAGCTTTTTTTCCCCCGTTGATGGAATAATACTTCAGGATAATTTAATGTCCTTTTCACAGTCCCAGTTTTTCTCTCTTTTGGAGAGTGGGGCTCAAACAAGAGAAGACCACAGATGCAGGGTCCTTGGGCAATGGTTCATTCTCCGGCTCTGCACACATTTCCAGTTCTCGTTGGAACCTGCAGTCCCTGACAAGAAAACAGGAAGCTCACAGTCCTAACCTTATTGAAATCTCTGCCAGTTTAGTCACAAGTCTGAGGCAGCCCCTTCCAATAATGAAGCCATTGTGCGTATCATCTCTGATCAGCTCTTGAAATGTTCTAGTAAGTCTATCTTACAACATTATACGAAGATAATCAGCAGACTTAGAAGGTCCCCATCTGGACTGTAGAGTTCTTTTACTGAAAGATGTTTTGCCTTTTTGAGATAGCTCTCGCGTTTCATCATCTGTTCCGCTGAGATGAAGTGCATATGAAAAGTCAGTGACTCTGAATCCATCTGTTGTTATTATTTTCTACTGATAATTGGCTTGAACAATGAAATGTCTGTGTCTGCAGCCTTTGAAACTGTACACCCTGTATATTTTCTGGAGGTCTCACTGCAGTACCTTCTCTCATACTCTCAAGCTTACAGTGAACGGTGCTGGTGTGAAGACAGCGCCTTTGTGCATCAGTATGTGTCATTCAGCTTTTAAAGCTGGCACGGGGATTTCTGTCCCAGTCCCCGTGTCTGTGCTGTTGGCTCCGGTATCCAGCACTGTTGCAGCAAGGAGCTCAGCTAGACCACAATGCATGGATCCCTTACCTGGGTTGCCATCTTTATTTCACTGTCCTCATTAAAATATTAATTTAGAGTACAGTATCTAATACCTATGGAATTAGATACGATCTATAACTGTGTAATATATTCAGCTGCATCCAGGTCTGCACAGTCCGGAGACATCAGTGTTGGATTCACTAACAGTTCAGTGCTGTGGTCCGTTTGAATCAAGGTTAGATCACTTATCCAGGAAGGTCAGTTTTCTAACACCTTATTTAGAAGGTCATTTTAAGACAAAATAGTGGTCAGAATAGGTATCTTTAGTTTCTGTGGGAACCCCTCTTAGAGAACCTTTGTTTTATTCTTTGCTTGAAGAATCTTTTCATTTTGTTTCTCTTGTTTTTGTGTTATACTATGATATAACTTTTCAGTAATATTCTGTTGCTTTTGTGGCAGATTAATATTGCCAGAAAACGGTATTGTATTAATACAATAAAACTTGCTTTTGAACATTTTAAACCACCTTCTTTCCCTCGGCAAAATCATGGTATATTCTGAGAGGCTCTGGAGTATCTGACTCTTTTTAGTTCAAGTAATGATGTAGACACACGCCTTGCTGGTCTTGCCCCCAAAGTATTATGTGGCATCACATGGAACTAGCTTAACATAACCTTATTTATGTTTCAGTTGGAATCATTCAAAGTGCCAAAAGTTACTAAAATAATTGTTACTAGGACCAACATGTGGCGGGAACACACAGTAGAGGTGAGGTGAGTGTGAGTGACCACGCACAGAGAAAAGGCACCAGTGAATCCTAGTGCCTGTGTGTTTTTCCTCGGTCTTCCATTTCTCCGTTCTAAGGACAAATTATGTTGAGGTATGGCATATTTTCTGCTGAAATGGAGAAAATTGTTGACTGTAATTATGTTCTTTAATTGAAATTATAAGTGGTTAGACCACTCAGTTAAAAGCATTCTCTCTAATATATGGGTAATGTTTTTAAATTAGTGGTCAAGGATTGATGACATTTGAAAGGCAGGCATTTGGGATGTATTTTCGAACAACTCAAATTATTTTCCTTAAATCATTAGTGAACCAAGGAGTGTAAAGTGGCATTTTTTGGTTTATTCTCTTTAATTAGATAGGTGTGAATATTACATGTGTGAGTATACATACACATGTATATGCATTGCATAAATGTATCTGTATGTCTGTATTTATTTTGTATATGTGCATTTTTATACATATATAAAATAGATCTCTCTGTAGACTCATACAGATCAGTTTGTAATGTGTCAAAGCAGAAAACGAGAGGCATACATTAGACTGAAATTGTGGCTCTAACCGAGCATCAGAGACCCAAAGGCAACCAGCAGACCACCCCTGGTGTGGGTGCCCAGTTTTTTTTTGTAGTAGCTGGAGCTCCAACAGCAGCACCATACCTCACCCCTCATACCATTCCCCAGGAGTCAGTTCTTAACTACTAATGAATGCAATTCATTTTAATTGTTATAATAGCAACATAACATTTAACTGTCTCCTGTTTAGTCCTGTCCTTGGGAGCAGGCAGTGACTCCCGTCAGAGAGAGGACAGGTAGAAGGCTCAGCGGGCGTCTGATTGAGCCAGTTATTCATTTGCTGAGTGTTTGTGTTTATGCAAAGGGGCCTCTTCCTGCATATTGAATCTAGAGTGAGCAGTGGCTTTTGTTGTGTTTGCCCACATACCTCCAGTCCTGCCTCACTCTGCCGCCAGCCCGAGCCGGACGCCCGCAGCTTCCCCTCAGGGAGTTGCTCCCTCACCAACTCTCAACTTTCTTCCCTTGGGTGGAAATTGCCTCTGGGGCCCCAAAGCTTTCCTTCCTCACCATGAACTGGTAAGTGTGTGTGGGAAGCCAAGGCTTATACTTTTGTTTCGTTTTACAAATGTTGGGAGGCGACTTGGCTGTTCTTTGGGTGCCTTCTGCCAGCGGTCATGGTTGCTGGGCTGTTGTCACTTGCTGGCTTCTTGAAATGGACAAGTACAAGTTCCTTTAGGAAACGTGGCTGAGTTCTGGGCTAGCAGGGAGGAGCACCCGGGAACTTGGAGGAGGGGAGAAGATGAAGAAGAGAGAGAGAACAGCTTTATTATTCTTTGTCCTAACAAATCCTGCTTTGTAACTGTCCTGTAGATAATGCTGCCATTGTTTGCTAAAAGGCTTCAAACAGTGTGCAGGAGTGAGGTGTGAGAGTGCAGGGCACTAGCTGCGGGCTTGCCCACACCAGCCAGGCCCCGCAGGTCTGTGCTGGCAGAAAGGGTTTTCTCCAGGGCAGTGGACTCGGCTCTCCCCTGGTTGATAACACACTGGAGATGCTGGCGGAGGTGCTCAGAGAGTCGGTCTGAGGGAAGGAATCTGATCTTGTGGGGGCCCCGCCCCGCCCCCGCTCTGCCAGCGTAATGGCACCCCGGTTTAGCTGTTTGCTCTGGGAATTTTAATCTTGAGTGGTTTGCTTGATCAGGTTTTGGTTTTTTTGTGTTCCTGTGCTTTCTTTAGAAATCACCATATTCAGGGGTTAACCCAGTGTTTTTATTAAACTGAATTTTTAAAAAAGACTCAGAAATTTATGCATTGTGCATTTACATCATGCTGGAGTATGATGGTAGAATTCTACATCCTTTAGAGGATTATAATTTTTAAAATGAGTTGCCACAATTAAGAAAGACAAGCCCTGAAAGGAAGGTATGTCCTCTGTAAAGAGATTTCAGGACTAGGAATTCTGTCCAGGGTCTAAAAGGAGTTTTTATTACCAGTTAACTGTTGCCTCGGTTTGAGTTACTCTTTTCAACAGAAGAGTGTGCTGTTCCCCTGCAGGTTGGAAACTGAAAGAATTTAAATAAAATTTTATCAACCTTATTAAAATAGGGACTTTGGTCTTCTTGGGTACAAATCAGTTTAAAGACTTAGAAGCATTTATTAACAGTGAGGCTGCTGAAGGTTTTTAATAATAAAATTACAAATACTCTATCTAATTGTAAGTATATGACTTTTATACATGGTTTTGAAGGGGAAAAATACTTTTTTTATAGGGAAAAGTAACTCCGTCAGAGCACCTTCTGTGATTAGCGCTATTGTATTCTTAAATTTTGATTGATAGAGATAATAGTTTTCACTTAAAAATACAGACAGGTACTTTAACTTTCCATGACAATAGCTATTTGCATTTCTTTTATCTTTTTGTTTAACATTTGTGGGGGTTGGGATGGATTTGATTATTAACTCTTATTGCACACTAACGATAAATTTAAAACAAAGGCTTTGTTAGCGCTTCAAAGAGAAAACAGCAAATATTGTTGTTAGGTTTCAACTTTTAAAGGCTGTTAAAGGATACTATAAAATATTTTCACATGGCCATGCCCAGGGTTTTACATTCTGCAAGGCAGAGAGTGGTTTTTCTGAGTGAAGTGAGGGCCCGCGGACCTGCTTGGGGGCAGCCAGGCTGAGAGGCCCCTGGCCGCGCCTCCTTAGGCTGCTGCAGCCTGTGGCTTCCTTTATTGATGGGATTTGCGATCTTTCTTATGAAATAGACCCCAAAGCTAGGTCCTATATGATTTGGTGAGGGTTCCAGAGGGTAAGGAGAAGAGAAGTCATTTGTTTTTACAGCAGTGAAAGGGAACATTGAATACAGGTCATCCAAAGTGGCAGATTTTTTTATAGTGATAGTAAAAAATTGGGAAGTGCTATAACTATAATCAGCAAGCTGGGCAAGGTCCACAGTAGCCTCCGTTCCTGAGGCGGAACTCCATGACTCCCTTTCTATCTCTTTATTTTCCAATCTTTTCCTTTTTTCTCCTTCTCCTCCTGGTCCTCCTCCTTGTCCTCTTCCTCCTTGTCCTCTTCCTCTTCCTCCTCCTCCTCCTCCTCCTCCTCCTCCTCCTCCTCCTCCTCCTTCTCCTCCTCGTCCTCCTCGTCCTCCTCTTCCTCCTTCTCCTCCTCGTCCTCCTCGTCGTCCTCCTCCTCCTCCTTCTCCTCCTCCTCCTCTTCCTCCTCCTCCTCCTTCTCCTCCTCATCCTCCTTCTCATCCTCCTCCTCCTCCTCCTTCTCTTCCTCATCCTCTTTGTCCTCCTCCTCCTCCTCCTCCTCCTCCTCCTCATCCTCCTTCTCCTCCTCCTCGTCCTCCTCATCATCCTCCTCCTTCTCCTCCTCCTCCTCTTCCTCCTCCTCCTCCTTCTCCTCCTCATCCTCCTTCTCATCCTCCTTCTCATCCTCCTCCTCCTCCTCCTTCTCTTCCTCATCCTCTTTGTCCTCCTCCTCCTCATCCTCCTCCTCCTCCTCCTCCTCCTCCTCATCCTCCTTCTCCTCCTCCTCCTCATACTCCTCATCCTCATCCTCCTCGTCCTCTTCCTCCTCCTCCTTCTCTTCCTCCTCCTCCTTCTCTCCTCCTCTTCCTCCTCCTCCTCCTTCTCCTCCTCCTTCTCCTCCTCCTCTTCCTCCTCCTCCTCCTTATCCTTCTCCTCCTCCTTCTCCTCCTCCTCTTCCTCCTCCTCCTCCTTCTCCTCCTCCTTCTCCTCCTCCTTCTCCTCCTCCTCATCCTCCTCCTCCTCCTTCTCCTCCTCATCTTTCTCCTCCTCCTCCTTGTCCTCCTCCTCATTCTCCTCCTCTTCCTCCTCCTCCTCCTTCTCCTCCTCCTCTTCCTTCTCCTCCTCCTCTTCCTTCTCCTCCTCCTTCTCCTCCTCCTCCTCCTTGTCCTCCTCCTCATCCTCCTCCTCCTCCTTCTCCTCCTCATCTTCCTCCTCCTCCTCCTTGTCCTCCTCCTCATTCTCCTCCTCGTCCTTCTCCTCATCCTCCTCCTCGTCCTTCTCCTTCTCCTCTTCCTCCTCCTTCTCCTCCTCCTCCTTCTCCTCCTCCTTCTTCTTCTCCTCTTCCTCCTCCTTCTCCTCCTCCTCCTCCTCCTCCTCCTCCTTCTCCTCCTCCTCCTCCTCCTTCTCCTCCTCCTCTTCCTTCTCCTCCTCCTCTTCCTCCTCCTCCTCCTTCTCCTCCTCCTCTTCCTTCTCCTCCTCCTCTTCCTTCTCCTCCTCCTCCTCCTTGTCCTCCTCCTCATCCTCCTCCTCCTCCTTCTCCTCCTCATCTTCCTCCTCCTCCTCCTTCTCCTCCTCCTCTTCCTTCTCCTCCTCCTCTTCCTTCTCCTCCTCCTCCTCCTTGTCCTCCTCCTCATCCTCCTCCTCCTCCTTCTCCTCCTCATCTTCCTCCTCCTCCTCCTTGTCCTCCTCCTCATCCTCCTCCTCGTCCTTCTTCTCCTCTTCCTCCTCCTTCTCCTCCTCCTTCTTCTTCTCCTCTTCCTCCTCCTCCTCCTTCTCCTCCTCCTCCTCCTCCTTCTCCTCCTCCTTCTCCTCCTCCTTCTCCTCCTCCTTCTTCTCTTCCTCCTCCTCCTCCTCCTCCTCCTTCTCCTCCTTCTCCTCCTCGTCAACCTCCTCCTCCTTCTCCTTCTCCTCTTCCTCCTCCTCCTTCTCCTCCTTGTCCTCCTCCTCCTTCTCCTCCTTGTCCTCCTCCTCATCCTCCTCGTCCTCCTCCTCATCCTCCTCGTCCTCCTCCTCCCCCTTCTCCTTCTCCTTCTCCTCTTCCTCCTCCTCCTTCTCCTCCTTGTCCTCCTCCTCATCCTCCTCCTCCTTCTCCTCCTCTTCCTCCTCCTCATCTTCCTCCTCCTCATCCTCCTTGTCCTCCTCCTCCTCCTCCTTGTCCTCCTCCTCCTCCTCCTTCTCCTCCTCCTCCTCCTCCTCCTCCTCCTTCTTTTTTGCTTTCCCTGTTTCTTCTTTTTTTTCTTTTCTTCGTTTTCTATTTTCATTCTCTTTTTTTTTCTCTGTAAACCTGACTCAAAATGTAGACAATTTCGAAGTTTTAGAAGCAAAGAAAAAACACTTTGGGATTGATTTCTGAGTGGATTTTCTTATCTTGAGTGCAGAAAATGAAATGACCATTTTATTATAATTTTTCAGCTAGTCCAATTTGTGTTGATATGCTTCTGTTTTTCCAAGAAATCTTTGATAAACAAGACATAAAAGCACACATGAGTTAAGATTCACGAATGAGACAGCAGCCTTTTGGAAATAGGCCCATTTTCGTCTTCTGTTTTCTTCTATGATGGATATGCCATCCATTGATTGGCGTACTTGGAACTATGGGAAGTTTGAACCATGTTTCTGGACTTGAGGAGAGGGGATCCTCCAGCTGGAGGAGGAACTACTACACTGCCACCTTCATCCTGGGCCAGGAGCTGGCTGTGACCACCCTTGTATCCCTAGTGACATGACACATTGTAGGTTCTCAGCCAACATTTGTTGGGCTGAAGGTTGAGATTACATATGTTGGCCATCCTTCAGTCAATTTTGTACAGTTGTATAAAATGCAATATAATACAGAAACCCTGATGCAAATCATTCTCTTGAGGTGCCATGAAAGAAGAGGGGGGATACTTTTAATGGGAAAATAGAGTAAATAATGTTCATTTGCCATCTTGTGACATGAAATCATGCCTTCACATCTACCTGCAGCTTGATTCCGGTCGGCCATACTCGTTAGCACTGTGTATAATTTGTCACACAGATTAAGTTAGGGGCCAGTGTACCCATAGAAAATGTGACACTGGAGCACTGGGTAACCTGAGATGTCTGCAGAGCCCAGCTCTGAATGGGGGAGGGGTTGGGAAGGTAGAGGAGGAGGAAGGCACATTCACTTTCCTAACGTAGGGGTCACAGCTCTGCATTGATGTGTGGGCCAAGGTCCTTATGGTCATCGAATACTTCAGGTTATTGCAAACAATAGTGAAGAAACCACACACAAAACAATTTTAATATCCATAGGATCTTAAGTGTAGAGAATAACATAAAGGAAAATAAGTAATTTCTATTAACCATATCCATATCCCTGGTTCACTTAATACAGTGTACAGAGATGTCCTGTAGAACTGGGTGCCTGAAACCTGTATAATAATGTTAACCAGTGTCACCCCAATATAATTAAATTAAAAAAAAATAAAACTCAAAACCAACAGGAAACTTAAGAAAGAGGAAAAGAAAAAAAATGCAATTCATATGCTGACAGCATTTTTTTTAAAGAATAGAATTGGGGGTCTCTGGTCATTTAGCTCAGCTGGTTAGAATGTCTTCTTGAAACACCAAGGTTGTGGGTTTGAGACTCAGTCAGGGCATATATGGAAAGTGACAGTGAATGCATAAATAAGTAGAAGAACAAATGAATCCTCCTCTCTCCCTTGGTCTCCCCTCTCCTTTCCTCTCTTTGTCTTCTCTAAAACCAATTATTAATAATAATAAAAAGAAATTGTTAAAATAAAAGATAAGTAAGGGTTAGAGAAGAATATTTTTTTTTATCTTTTGTAAACCTAAAAGTTTCACATCATAATCTAATTTGAGTTTTAGTGATCATGCTACCAGTAAGCATTCAGGTAAAAAGTTGATAGATTTGAAAAGCAAAACTAACTGTTTAAAAAATGGCTGGGTAGCTCAGTTGGTTAGAGCATCGTCTCAAGCACAGAGGTTGCCAACTTAATCTCTGGTCAGGGCACATAAGAGGAATAGATTGATGTCTTTCTCCCCCCACCCCCACCCCCAATTCTCTCTCTTTAAAATCAGTAAATAAAAATTAGAAAAAAAATTTTTTTGGAATAAAAAAGGCATTATTACAAAAAATTTAAAATGGCAAATACAGTTTTATTTTTTTTATATTTTAGAGAGAAAGACAGACAAGGACAGACAGACAGGAAGAGATAGAGACGAGAAGCATCAGTTCTTCGTTGTGGCTCCTTAGTTGTTCGTTGATTGCTTTCTCATATGTGTCTTGGCTGGGGAGCTACAGCAGAGCAAGTGACCCCTTGCTCAAGCCAGAGACCATGGGGTCGTGCCTAGGATCCCATGCTCAAGCCAGCAACCTTGTGCTGAAGCTGGGTGAGCCCGCACTCAAGCCAGCGATCTTGGGGCTTTAAACCTGGGTCGTCTAAGTCCCAGGCTGATGCTCTATCCACTGCACCACAGCCTGGTCAGGCTAAATACAGTTTTAGAAATAGAAGTTTTATACTTTGGAAGAAATGAAATGCAAACTTTTTCCTGGTTGATGATTTCTGATTCTTCTAGGCCTCAGGACTGCACCTAATTGTCTTATCTATTTTATCGACACATTCACTTAATTTAGCACAATGGAAAACATCTGTGGAACTGTTCATCTTTTTCTCAGGAAAACTAGAAAAATATCATTTAGATTATTTTGCTGATATATACTAAAAACTAAAATCAACAGAGATTAATGAGTGGTCAAATATATATATATATATATATAAGAATTTATGGAACTTCAAAATGGAGGGAAAGATTATTTGAATCTACTACCAGTTTTTATGTGTAAGTAAAAATTAAATGTAAACAATTTTGTATTGCTTTAGTAATTATAAGTTGGAGGGTCAAATATATATATAACTTTGTTATTATGAACCTCACCCCCCAGGTAAAAATTACACTTGTAGTATCTGTGTGTGTGGACCAGCTTATAGTTCTTGGTCCACTTGTATGTTGTATTGTGTGAAGGGGACACGAGAAACAGGCTTAGTACTTACCTGAAAATGTTCTGCAGGTTTGAGCACAGCGCTAGAGATAACTTTGTTCAAAGTAGGCATTTTCAGCAGTTTTTTAAAAATTAAATTTTAATAAGATCCAATTGTTTGCCAGGCCTGTATGATAGCAATCTCATCTGCATTGCAAAGTCTAATATTATATTATGTATCTGACTGCCGAACATGCAAAAATAGACACAACTCAATAGATAAACATGAAAATTAGTTTAGATAGCACTCACTAGAGTACATTTAAAGTAAAAGAAGAGAAAATGAGAGTTCTTGCCTTGAATTGAGTCAGGTTTGCCAGAATTCACTTACTTTCCATTTAAGATTGGACGAGGGATAGAGGTGGAAATTTCTGGTGTGTGAGATAACTGCTGTGCCTTGTGTCTAAAGAGCTCTCTGGTTTCTGTGGAGGGCCGCTCTGCAGACCTGCACATGACATGAGGGCCGACCTCAGTTTCTGCGTCCCTAGCCGCCCTCCAAGGCTCTCACCAGGGAGAAACTGACCTGGGGACACGCATCAGCAGGAAAGCACACGATTGTCATTTTCAGTTTGAATTGTTTTGTGTAAAAACAAAAAGGTTTTGGGCAGGTTGCAAAATAGTAATTTTAAGTCCCAGAGCTAGGGTTTTCCCCCACCCAAATGGTGAACATTTATGGTGAAAACCTCTAATTTCCTCTTAAAGTAAATATGAAAATTATGATTTCACTCAGAGCCTGTATTTCTTTCCAATCTTAATGGCAAGATTCTGCATACACTTGCTTGTGGAAATGTCATAAATTGGCCTCGGATCAATTTCTCAAAGATAGTACACACCAAAGTGCCACTCTCAGATTTTTAGCCCCAGTGAAATAAGATTTAACTCTTCTCAGTGATGTTCGCCTTCCCACATTAAGGGCCCAAGGCAGAGGGATAAGCAGGGATATGTTCTGTGTAAAATTAAAATCACTTCACTGCATATTGTTCTGAAGACTTAGCAAAAGGATATTAACATTTCATTTCAGTAAAATGATGATATAATTACACCATCTTAAAAAATTATATGAGCATTTGGTCAATTGATGTGGAATGAATCCTGTACCCTGTTGCTAACTTGATCTAAATTAATAAACAAATGTTTTTCTTTTTACTTGTGCCATATGTTGATCCCAGTTCCACGGGCAGAAAGTGGCAGCTTGTGATGTTTCTTCAAGGATTGCACACTGTTCTGCATAAGGGAGAGTGCACACCTTCCTTTGTGTTTTAGAAACTTGATTTCAATTGTTTATTTCATCTGACATTGACATTCCGAGAACAGCTTTCATCAACTGATGAACCCCCGCCCCTACCCAACCTGAAAGTTGTGGTGCTTTTGTTCCTTGTGAAAGGTCTTGAGTGGCATAAAGCATCTTGTCTACAAGAACTAACTGTCTTTCGAAGGGGGAAAAACTGAAGCTTCTGCTTTAAAGAAATTAGAGAGATTGTAGATGTTAACCAAACAGACACGTTCCAAAAGCAGTCTGGTTTTCAAAAACAAAGGCCTATGAGTCATGTAATATCCCACGTGAAAATACATTGATAGACAGCAAGATGAGAAAAAGTTCATACATTTCACCTCTACTTTTTCCGTCTGAGTTGTTTTTTGTTGTCTTGAAGAGCTCAAGGGCGTGTGGTCCAGATAAGTGGAGGTCTTGGGACTTGCTTTTTATTAACTCTGAGAGTCACTTGCCATTAAACATAATTGAGTCCCTTTGTTGTTTTTCTTGAATCTCTCCCAGGCTACTTTCTCTTGACATTCAGGTTTTGATGTTCTCTTTTGTTTTCAGGGTAAGAAGTGACCTTTTGAGGTGACTGTAACTGAAGATTGCTTTACAGAAGCCAAAAAAGGTAAATGCAAATATGATTAGTGGGACCATATATGTAGGGTGGTATCTGTCACCTTTTAAGCATCTTAATTCAGTTCTTCTCTGATCTACCTATTTAGCAATTATATGTATATTTATTTGAGTGTAGGTAGGTATGCAGCATATTTTGGGACGTCTTTAAAGAAAATAATGGCCTTTAAGAAATGGTCCACAGAGTTATATATTTCCCCAAATATCAAACTTTTCCCCCCCTGTTGAAGCTGAACTTTTTTTGAGGGTAGGGGTGTGTTGAATTCATGGGTTTGAAGTTAGAGAGGAATAGTCACATCTCAAAAGTGGTGACTTCATAGAGTGAGCCTGCTGCTAACAAGAGTAACGCCTGTCAGTGTTCTAAGCTGAAGTGGTGTCATCCGACTGATGTTCATCTCGCGGCTTTATAATCACCTTCTTTCAGAAATTAATAGTCAGGCACCATAGCAACACGCCACATTGGTGCAACAGCTGAACAGCATGGGGCTTGTCCCTGTGATGTCAGCACTAGGCTGCCTTGTTCCTTTGACCTTGCTTAGAAATCAAAGGAGTGCTTGATTTTAAAATTAGATGTTTTCCAAGGGACTTATGTGGCTTGATAAATTAGAGCTAACTGAATTTTCTCAAATTCACATTTGGGATTGGGAACAAAAAAAGCAGTCTGGTTAAAATGGTTATGAATGGCTACACATTTTTTCCTGAATCCTAAAGTATCTCAGTGAGGGCAGAACTCATCTATAGTACAAGGTAATCTTGCAGATTATTTTGACATCTTATTTCTCAAGGCGTGTCTTCATTTGATTTCTGAATTTTGGCCAATACTCGTTCTATGCTGCAGCAGATGTGTGTCTGCTCTCCAGCGGGCTGCAAGCTGCCTGCTCGCACAGAGCCTCTGCTCAGATCTTACTGCAGGAAGCTTGTGAATTTGTAAGATGCAGGCTCCTTACTCTTTAGTTGAATAGGGTTTATTGTGGAACTGTCCTAATGTGAAGATTTTTACACCGCTTGTTTTAACTCTTACCCAGGGTTTGGGATTCTAGAATACATTATAAAGGTAATGATTTGTTTTTACTTGCCTGTTTTGGCACATTTGAATCCAGCTTGTTTCATTCTCACCATCTTTGTAGTTTAAATTAAACTTCAGCCTCTTTTAGCTGTTCCAGCCTGGAAAGGGGGGCCCCAGCCAGCAGCTGGGCTTAGCAAGTCAGCATTACTTTTGGCAAAGCACTTACCTTTGCTGAGACTCAGTTTTCTAGTTTTAAAAATGAAGGCTTCATCTATTCCAGGGATCTGAAACCTGTGTCTGAAAGGGCCATATGGTAAATACTTTCCGTCTCTGCCACAGCTCTTCGGGCCAGCTGTGAGTCGTGCCTCCTGGTTCCTGGGACCCCTGGGAGGTCTCGGCCCAAGGGGCTCCTCGTGCAGAGCTGTGCTGGGTGCCTGAGTCCTCTAGTGTTGTTAGCAAAGGTTTTTGGTGAAGCTACAAATTATGATTAAACCGAGCTGAAAAAGTTGTTGATCAGATGAAATATTCTGCCTGAGAAGTGTGTTGTCCCACAGTTTTAAATAGCCTTCATCAGTGGTTTTAATTGGAATCACCTGTAAGCATGAATGATTGTTTTCTGACTTGATGTCTTTATAATGTCCACACTTACATCAAGGACCTGAAAATGGACATGATTGAATTTGTACAATGTGATTTTTCCCATTTCTAAAATATTTTTCAAAGTTAAAAACATCATGAGTCAAGGGCAAGTTTGGTTAAAAAAAGTTTCTAAAATTTGTCATTTGTGTTGACTACGAGAGAAAGAAACTGCTTTCTTTTTAAAAAATTTTTTTTAGTTTTCAATTATATAATTGACATTCAATAATACCAAAAAAGTGCTTTCTTTATAATTACTGTCACGAACATAGTGTATTATATAATATTCTGAAAATAAGGAACCCCTTTTCAAATTTTAGAAACACAGAAAAACTTTGTCCTACTGGTGCCTTCTATTGTGACACAAAAAAAGCTGACTAACAAATTTACATGATTTTTTAAATTGACATAGAAAGAGAATCAGAGAGAGGGACAGATAGGGATGAACAGACAGGAAGGGAGAGAGGTGAGAAGCGTCAATTCTTCCTGTGGCTCCTTAGTTGTTCATTGATTGCTTTCTCATATGTGCCTTGACCGGGGCTCCAGCAGAGTAAGTGATCCCTTGCTCAAGCCAGCGACCTTGGGTTCAAGCCAGAGACCTTAGGCTTCAAGCTAGTGACCTTTGGGCTCAAGCTAGTGACCATGGGGTCACATTTATGATCCCAAACTCAAGCCAGCGACCCCGCACTCAAGCTGGTGAGCCCATGGTCAAGCTGGATGAGCCCGTGCTCAAGTTGGTGACCTCGGGGTTTCAAACCCCGGTCCTCCGCATCCCAGTCTGATGCTCTTTCCATTGCACCACCACCTGGTCAGGTACAAATTTGCATGGTTTTTATTTTGACTTGACTTCTGGGAAACTCAGAGTAAGGGTTTGTGGTCAATCTCTAGAGTTTTTTTCAACTTTAGCTTTTTGTCTTTTTATTTTAAAATAAACTTAACTTTGTACCCCTACATAACATTTCATTAACTTTTTTTCTTCTACAATTAATTCCATCTGTATTTTGACTCTTATTTACATATTATTTTTAGAAATAAGTTTAGATATATAGACTCAAATAATAAATTGCATGTAATTTTTTACCTTTTAACAAGCGCAGTGATTCTTTAAAAACTAATCCTTGTATATCTTGATCTCTTATATGTAAAGGAAAAAAAAGTTTGTTAAGAATATAAAATCTAAAAATATATAAATAAAAGGGATAGAATGGTTAGTGTTTCTTCCCAGTGAATACACCTTAAACCAAATTAAGATTGTGTTGCCCAATGGTGGTTTGGAAACCAGCACTATCTTATAAGAAGGATGCAGGTTTCAGATGGCAGCAGCTGCTCAGTAAATGCTATGCCCGAATTTGAAATCTGGGAATCATTAACTGTCAGCATAGATGCAAATAAATATGCTTCCATTGGCATTATGGGAACGACTGGTTATGTGCCTAAAAGTGGTCAGGCAAATTCAGGAAACCACATGAAGCCATTTTTCAAATTTAGTTACAAAGGTCTATAGAATCATAAATAACAGTCTTCATACTTTAGTGGTATAACAGTTTTCTTCCAAGTAGATCTGAGCATTGTATAAAATGTGTCTAGTTGCCTGAGAGATTGTTGGCAATTATTATCATCCCCACTTGACAGTCTGGGAAAGTGGCCCCACAGGTGATGAGTAGTACCCATGGTCATCTAGAATGTCAAGACTGTAGGTGAAGTGACGACTTGCTGAGGTCAGTCTGATTGTGATTGCTGTGATGCCCTTCTGTCAGGGCTTCCTCCATTTGTGTGGCAGTTTCTCCCTGTTTACCCACATGCATTTCTGCTTCAAATTCAAATCCAATCTGTAAAAGTCATCATCTTGTATTTAGTTCTGAATGGCACTGGGAGTCAGTGATAATAGTCAAGATCATATAGATTGCAATCAAATAGCTGTTTTCAAATATCAGGCATTTTCAAACTTCACATTTTACCTGATGATTTTTTTTTAATAATCAACCTATTTGAGAAAAAGTTAAACAATCTAAAAAAATGTGTAATCATTGCAGTTTTTCTCCCATGCCTCATTTGAGGTATTTTTGTTGTTCTTGATAGATCTAGGAGTTATAATCCATCCTTGTAGACTCTTCTCATTGTGTCTTACATATTAAAAATTATTTCTTTGTTACAAAAAAGCTAAAATTGGTAATTCAGCTGTTTGAAATATATTTGTTGGTTCTTTGGAAAATGTATGTGTATGCAATGTAAATATTTATATAATTAAAATATTTTGAGTTAAATCCATTAAAAAATGACCTCTTTATAACATTCAGCATTTGAATTATGTGGCTATTAATTCACTAAATTGTTATAAATACACTGGAAGAGAGGGTCTTCATTGAGCTGTCATTGCTTCCCCAGAGCCTTTTGGTGCATGCGTGTGCACAACACACACACACACCCATGCTGGGTGTGACAGTCCAGGTAAAGACTAAGCTGATACAGCATAGAGACCTCAACATATAGTGGTTTAAATAAAATGCATGTTTACTTTTCTCTGATGTAACAGTTTGTCTGCCTAGCTTGACTGGGCAGTTTCTTTCCCTCCTATACTCTCCTACTTTGTCCTTGTCTACATGGTTGAAGCACAGTGAAATCCAAGCATAAGAATTCCTTTGAAGCAAATGATTAAAAATTGGATACATTTATATCCATTGACATTTAATTGGTAAGAGTATGGTCATATGGTCACAAGAAGCTGCAGGGGCTACCTGGGTGGCCACATGTGTGGGAGAATTGGAGAACAGATTTAAGGGGACAGAACATAACTTGATCAGTTAAATTGCCCTAATCCAGTAATTTCATTCATTCATTCATTCATTCATACCTACATATGACTATACATACATGCATACATACATACATACATTAGTCTGTACTGCAGATATGTGTTGATGATGTGTGCCAGGTTGCTGGGATCATAGCACTATGTTGGAAGCACATCATCTATTACCCCAGTCTTCATAGGGTTTATATTGTAGAGAGGAAGACAGACACTGGGAATGATGATGACAGGTGTTTGGAAGGGCAGATATTGGTTGCTATGAGAATGTTCTATAACAGGGAGACCAGAGTATCAGGGATTCATGTATTATAGCATTAAATGGAAGCTATGTTGACTTAACTTGATTTTCTTATATTTTCATGCCAATGCTGTTGTGAATGTTATCAGGCATGTTCATTTTTTGGGTAATAGCTTTATTGATGTATAATTCACACACAATATAATTTACCCCAGTAAAGTATACTGTGTAATTATTTTTATAGTATAGTCACAGAATTTACAGCCATCCCCACAGTCTACTTTTAGAACATTTATTACACCAGAAAGAGACCCCATACACATTAGCAGTCAGTCCCTTAACATAGCTTCTTTCTGTCTAATCTTCTTTCTGTCTGTATAGACTTATTCTGGAAGTTTCACAGTAATTGAATCATGTGTTATGTGGTCTTTTGTGACGCATTTCTTCCACTTAGCATAATGTTTTCAAGGTTCATCCAAAGCTTTTCGATTTTTAACTGTTTTAAAACCTCAGAGTTGTATGTGTTCTTAGTCCTAAATCCAAAATGGTGGCCTGAAGTATTCTCATAAGGGATGGAAGGGGGGGGTGTCTTACAGTTTTCATGTTGTTTACGGTATATTTCTATGGAACTGACTTAGCCTTCTAACTGTTAAACTTTAGAATTTAAATGTTTGCATTTTAAGTTAGCTGTATTTAAACATTGTTAACCATAATGCTATATACTAAGTTACTCTGTAAACAAGAACTGTCTCTCCTGAACATTAGTTTCAAAGAAAAAAATTTAAATATTAATTTCCAGAGAAATATGCTCAATAGAGTTCTTTTTCAAGCAGAAGTCACTTGTTGAAATTTACATGAAGGCAGACTTAGTAGTAAAGACAGTATTTGCAGCAATTACAATATCAAGTAGATAGATTTTGTACAATCACCAATCAAAACTATAAAACTAACACATGGGTTTATTTATTTTTTCAAAATGATGTTTTTGCTCTTTCATTTTCTAGGGGCACAAATATTCCAACTACATAAGATGCACCTTGAACCATCTTATCTAGAGGTTTTCAGCTTAGGTGACATTTAACAGCTTAACAGAGATGCAGAAGTATTGTCCTTTTTTGTAATTCAAAAACCTCAAGAAGAAATTTGGAGACTAACTCTCCAATTACAATAACTTGTTTAGGGTAACACATCTAGGTGGCCTTGACTACATGACCCCTTATATCCAGTAACATCCAGAACCTTAAAATAGCGGATGCTATATTGATGGTAGAATCCTTATTTTGAGGCCATTTGAAAAGTTGACACTTTCTTCCTAGGGCTGTTTGGAGTTGAAGTTTATGGTATCTTTTTTTAAAATTTATTCATTTTAGAGAGGTGGACAGGGCGGGGGGGGGGGGAGAGAAAAGCAGGGAAGCATCAACTCCCATATGTGCCTTGACCAGGCAAGCCCAGGGTTTCGAACCAGCAACCTCAGCATTCCAGGTCAACGCTTCACCCACAGCGCCACCACAGGTCAGGCGAGTTTATGGTATCTTTTAAAAAGACTGTTCATAAGTCGGTCCCATTTTGAAAAATGGGAAATGAGGGTTAGTTGTTGGTCCATCTCTTTTTTTGAGCTAAACTGTTGTACTTCCATGACCTTTGCATTGGGTGGGGGAAAAAAAACAATAAATTTAATGTCTTTCTACTCAATTCAAATGCTCTCTTTTTGTAGAGTGAAAATTGTGCAAATTTTCCCTTTAATTTTTTATATTAGCATGTATGTAACATATAATTATAGGTAATTAGATATTTTGTTTATTATCTGACAGTGCAATGAGTTATTTTAAAGCAATGTTTAATTAATAGAAGTCTTGCTCCATTGGATGGACCATGGTGATTTCAGTCAGCAATTGTCATGGGTCTTTCATTCCTTGCCCTGCCTGTTAAGGCCTCTTTCCTTGGGAAGTCTATTTATTTTCCTTTAAAGCAGTGGTAGTCAACCTGGTCCCTACTGCCCACTAGTGGGCGTTCCAGCTTTCATGGTGGGCGGTAGCGGAGCAACCAAAGTATAAATAAAAAGATAGATTTAACTATAGTAAGTTGTTTTATAGAGATTTATTCTGCCAAACTTAGCGAAAATCCAACACAAAGTACTTGGTAAGTAATTATTATTATATGCTTTAACTTGCTGTTACTCTGCTTTATAAATTTTATAAAGTAAAGTTACTTCCCTACTTTATAAATCACCATTATTGTGGAACTGGTGGGCGGTTAGAAAATTTTACTACTAACAGAGATACAAAAGTGGGCGGTAGGTATAAAAAGGTTGACTACCCCTGCTTTAAAGGATCCTGAGCAGTCCCTAGAAGCCAGAGGAAGTGTCCTAAAATCCATGCATTACAGATTGCATAAAGTTTATTTAGAACAGTGATTTTCAAAGTGGGCATTGGGACCCTTTGGTGGGTTAGGAGCTCAATTTAGTGGGCTGTGCCCAAGAAGTTTTTAAATTTTTTCCACTTATTTGAGAAGTAGAGAGAAAGAGGAAGGGGGAGAGAGATAAAAAAAAGGGGGGGGGGAGGAAGAGAGAGAGTGAGAGAGAGAACACAGAAAGAGAGAGAGAGAGAGAGAGAGAGAGAGAGAGAAACCACCCATTGTTCCACGTACGTGTTCTATTTAGTTGTACACTCATTGGTTGCTTCTCACATGTGCCCTACATGACCAGGGATTGAACATGCGAGCTTGCACACTGGGACAACACTCTATTCAGTGAGTCACCTGGCCCAATATTTTTTTAAATAATTGAATAAACATACAATACAGTAGAATATACTGTCAATATGGAAACCACTAGGCACCTGTGGCTATCTGCACTTGACATGTAGCTAGCCAAAACTTATATGTGCTATAAGTGTAAAATCCGCAGTTTCAAAGATGTGTGGGAAAAAAAATGTGAGACATTTGAATGATTATTTTTTATTGATTATACGTTGAAATGATTACATTTTGTCTATATTGGGTTAAATAAAATAAATTGTTTCAATTAATTTTAATTGTTTTTGTTTACTTTTTACCGTGTGGTTAAAATTACATATATGACAAGCATTGTATTTCTTTTAGGCATCTTGCTGAGATCATGGGGAATATAGCAGTGAGTGACAGCTACAAGCCCTCTACTCATGGCTCTGTCGGGTGGGGACTGGCAGGAAAATACACTAAATAAATATGAAATGATAGGTGCTGTGGAGAAAAGAGAGAAGGGTACAGGAGGTTAAATTGCCAGAGGGAAGGTATTGCAACTGCAAATAGTCAGTGACACAGACATTTGAACAGAGATTTGGCATATTGCAAAGAAAGCAAGTTAGCCAGTCTGGCCAAAGCAGGCAGCAAGTGGGAGAGTAGTAGAAGAGTCTTTTAGTGAAATATGGAGACATTGATGGGCTTTGAAGTGGGACATAATCTGACTCATGCTTTAAGTGCATCACTCTGAAAGCTGTTTTGCAAATAGACTGGGTGGGTGAGACAGTAGGCAGGAAGGCTCTTCAGGAGGCCACTGGAATAACCTAAGGAGGGAGGGTGATGGCGGGGATCCGGATAGTGGTGGAAATGATGAGACGTTGTTAGATCAGGAATTCATTTGAAGGTGGAGCCAAAGGACTTCTTGGGGGAATCGATGTGGAGTTTGGAAGAGTTGCATAATGGAGGGTTCCCAAGATCTTTATCCTGGTGGATTGCTGTGGGTGGAAAGAGAAGAGTCAGGTAGAAGACAGGTTTTCTGTTGTAGTAGCTGCTGGAAGGGTGGAGCTGCCAGTAACGGGAATAGGGAATCTTGTTGGGGGGGGCGGTTTGAGGGGGTAAAAGAATTCACTTGTTAAATACAGTAAAGCAGATTTTATTCAGGACCATCACAGTAGGTGCAGGGAACCCTGCAGTGAGATTTTTTATGTGAGAGACAGATTGAGCCAGCTCTGAACACAGCCTGGTCACAAGGGCATTCACAGCCAAGGAGCGGGATTGATGGAAATCAGTGGATGGAAAATTATTATTTTTTTCTTTTTTAATTTTTTTATTTTTTTTTCTGAAGCTGGAAACGGGGAGAGACAGTCAGACAGACTCCCACATGCGCCCAACCGGGATCCACCCGCACGCCCACCAGGGGGCGACACTCTGCCCACCAGGGGGCGATGCTCTGCCCCTCTGGGGCGTCGCTCTGCCGCGACCAGAGCCACTCTAGCGCCTGGGGCAGAGGCCAAGGAGCCATCCCCAGCGCCCGGGCCATCTTTGCTCCAATGGAGCCTCGGCTGCGGGAGAGGAAGAGACAGACAGAGAGGAAGGAGAGGGGGAGGGGTGGAGAAGCAGATGGGTGCCTCTCCTGTGTGCCCTGGCCCGGGAATCGAACCCGGGACTTCTGCACGCCAGGCCGACGCTCTACCACTGAGCCAACTGGCCAGGGCTGGAAAATTATTAAGAGGAAATTATGAGGGATAAGGGGAAAGTCCTGGCTAACTAGATCTAATAGGATTCTTTGTTAAGACAGTCCAGGGTGAACAGGTACCATCTGAGTGGTGGTGGAAGATGAATCCAATCACACGAGGGTGACCAGATACGGTGGTGGGCTTTGGTTTGAACTTAGTAGGGTTTTTGTTAAAATTAGCTTTTACAAGGAAGTGCACAGGTGGGGTTCGGAGCATCACTAAAGTTTGGTTAAGCCAAGGTACTTTGTCAAGCCTGGATGAGTGAAGCAGGGAAACCAGGAGCACAGTGTAGATGTGTGAGTTTGAACTGTTGATGGAGATGTCAGGTGGGTGTTTGGATATGTGGTTCTAGACATGTCCTAGCTAGGGCTATAACTTGAGGATTTATAAGCAAGTAGGTGATGTGTAAAGGCACGAAAGTGGATGAGCTCATGAAAAGCAATGGCGTAGACAAAGAAGAGAAGGGCTCCGAGGTGTGGGTTCTGAATGCAACACCATTGTGAGATTTGTTCACAGGATGCTGAGACAGAGAGGTCAAAGATGGAAGCACGACTCAGGGATGGTGGTGAGCCAGATGCCTGTTGAGGACACAGTTTAAAGGAGGAAAGCATTGTCAGCTGTATGAAATGCTGCCAAGGGGTCAAGAGCAATGGTGACAAAGAACTGACCATTGGGTTTGTCAACATGGAAGTCATATTTAATCATACCAAGAGTCAAAAATATTTGAATCTCACTCTTGTAACATACAGTGGCTTTGCACAACTACCGTCTGCTTATGGAAATTAGGCATTTTGAATGATTTTTCCAGGAATCGTGCCCACTAAGGTCATCACATGTGCTTCCACCCTGTGCAGCCCCACGTGGTCAGGGCTAACTGTGATGTTTGCGTCGTAATGCAGCCTGTAGAAAGTGATCAGATAAAAACTCACTGCTACATAATGGAATTTTTGAATTTTGTCCCTTTTGACTCAATCTCTCATCTGATGGTTTAGCTATTAAGTTTAAACCAAAGACAAGGGAAAAGGGGGATATACTTGCATCTCTAATTTAAAATGTTATTATTATTATTATTATTTTTTTGTATTTTTCTGAAGCTGGAAAATCAGACAGACTCCCACATGCGCCCGACCGGGATCCACCCGGCACGCCCACCAGGGGGCGATGCTCTGCCCCTCTGGGGCGTCGCTCTGTTGCGACCAGAGCCACTCTAGTGCCTGGGGCAGAAGCCAAGGAGCCATCCCCAGCGCCCGGGCCATCTTTGCTCCAATGGAGCCTCGCTGAGGGAGGGGAAGAGAGAGACAGAGAGGAAGGAGAGGGGGAGGGGTGGAGAAGCAGATGGGTACTTCTCCTGTGTGCCCTGGCCGGGAATCGAACCCGGGACTTCTGCACGCCAGGCCAACGCTCTACCACTGAGCCAACCGGCCAGGGCCTAAAATGTTATTTTTAATCATCTAAAATACATCACAGTTTGGTATGGTTAACATAGTCTCTAGATTAGTAAAGTGCTAGTTTGTGCCTAAGCCATATGTCAGTCTATCACCTCTACCCTATACTAATATAGGTAGTCTTTGATGGGTTCATCCATCTTTCAGATTAACTAAGAGCATCAAAGACTAGCTTATTCAAAAGTTCTGAAACATAATTGAACATTTTTGAGACTTCTAAGGCTGGTCCCAAATTTTCAAGCATCTAGAAAATTGTAAGTAAAATGACGAAAACATGCGTTGTCCCCAGTTTGGATGAGTACCATTGAAGGAGCAGGGCCTGAGGGCAGAGCACTCTATCTGAGACAGAGCGTGCACATGTGTTTTTCAGATGTGTCAGTATAAGATGTTCTTAGAAGAAATGAGGATAGCCTGAAAGTGTAGTAAGAAAATGTATGAATAATAATTCTTTGTTCTTTTTTTTTGGGGGGGAGGAGATGAGAAGCATCAACTCATAGTTGTGTCACCTTAGTTGTTCATTGATTGCTTCTCATATGTGCATTGATGGGGGGAAGGGCTCAAGCCAAACCAGTGACCGCTTTATTTTATTTATTGATTTTTAGAGAGAGGAGAGAGAGGGAGAGACAGAAGGAGTGAGAGGAGAAGCAGGAAGCATCAACTCATAGTAGTTGCTTCTCATATATGCCTTGACCAGGCAAGCCCAGGGTTTCAAACTGGCAACCTCAGCACTCCAGGTCGACGCTTTATCCACTGCGCCACCACAGGCCAGGCCAAGCCAGTGACCTCTTGTTCAAGCCAGCGACCTTGGTGTTATGTCAATGTCCCCGTGCTCAAGCTGGCAAGCCTGCACTCAAGCGGATGACCTCACAGTCAAGCAGGCAACCTCGGGCTTTTGAACATGGCACCTCAGTGTCCCAGGTTGACACTCTGTCCACTGTGCTACCACCAGTAAGGCAAGAAAAAATTCATTGGTGGCCTCACCTAAACAGTTCAACATTTTTATCTGTAGCTTGCCAATATTTGTAAATACCGATTATACTGTATAAACTGTTTTGTTTACTGCTTTAACATTAAAATATCCTAAGTATTTTTCCAAATTAATACATAATATATATAAATCATGTTTTTAATATACTTTGGTGACCTCTATTGTGTTATTCATGCAGCAGTGGGTCTTTAGATTTCTTCCGGTTTCACAATCTCTTGAATTAGTTTTATACATGATGTTGTGATTTTAGATTGTCACCCAATTCCCTCAACTTTGTTTTTATCTCATTTTTCTTTTATGTTTATTTTTTATTTTTTTAAAAATTTTATTTAGACAATTTTAACCAGGTGACATTGATAAATTAGATAACATAGATTCAGAGAAAACATCTCCAGATAATTTTGACATTTGACTATGTTGTATACCCATCACCTAAAGTCAAATTGTCTTCTGTCACCTTCTATTTGGTTTTCTTTATGCCCCGCTGCTCCCCCGACTACCTCCCTCTCTTCTCTTCCCCTCCCCCTGGTAACCACCACACTCTTGTCCATGCTCATGAGTCTCAATTTTGTGTCCCACCTATGTATGGAATCATACAGTTCTTAGTTTTTTCTGATCTACTTATTTCATTCAGTATAATGTTATCAAGGTCCATCCATGTTGTCATAAATGATCCTATGTCATCATTTCTTATGGCTGAGTAGTATTCCATAGTATATATGTACCACATCTTCTTTATCCAATCATCTGTTGAAGGACTCAACAATAAACAAGCAAACAACCAATAAAAAAATGGGAAGAGGACATGAACAGACACTTCTCCCAGGAAGAAATATAAATGGCCAACAGATATATGAAAAGATGCTCATTTTCACTAGCTATTAGAGAAATGCAAATCAAAACTGCAATGAGATACCACCTCACGCCTGTTAGATTAGCTATTATCAACAAGACAGGTAATAACAAGTGTTGGAGAGGCTGTGGAGAAAAAGGAACCCTCATACACTGTTGGTGGGAATGTAAAGTAGTACAACCATTATGGAAGAAAGTATGGTGGTTTCTCAAAAAATTAAGAATAGAACTTCCATATGACCCAGCAATCCCTCTACTGGGTATATACCCCCAAAACTCAGAGATATTGATATGTAAAGACACATGCAGCCCCATGTTCATTGCAGCATTGTTCACAGTGGCCAAGACATGGAAACAACCAACTCCCTCAACTTTAAAGTAATATTAAAACTAATCTGAGGAGCATAAAGTTACACTCTGGTATTAACTTGCATGTGCTTTCCAGAATAATGAGAGGTACGGTTTCCATTTACTTTGATTGCAAACTTTCTAGACTCTAGGCATTATTCTTTTCTGATCTGAATTCTTTTCTTTTCTCTTAAGTGAGAAGCGTGGAGGCAGAGACAGATTCCTACATGCACCCTGACCATGATCCACCTGGCAACCACCTATGGGGCAATGCTCTATCTGTGGCTGTTACTTGGTTGCTTGGCAACCCAGCTATTTTAGCACCTGAGGGGAGGCCATGTAGCCATCCTCAGTGCCCAGGGCCAACTTTGCTTGAACCATTTGAGTCATGGCTGTGGAAGGGGAAGAGAGAGAGATAGAGGGGATGGGGAGAAGCAGATGGTCGCTTCTCCTCTATGCTCTGAACTGGAATTGAACCCGGGACTTCCACATGCTGGGCTGACATTCTACCCCTGAGCCAACAGGCCAGGGCATCCGATTTCTTCAACTGTTTTCTTTTGTCATCTAAAATAATAGTGACTAAGTTATTCTCCCCCCTTTGGAGTAGTGTAGGACTTCTTTCAGTATAAACTGCTCCAAGCATTTCTTCATTTATAGCAAGTGTCAGGAATGGTCGCTCAGTAGTATTAGCTTTCTTTTATTATTAGCACAGTGCATGGAATGTAGTAATTTTTCAAGGACATTCATAATTTTTACTCTTAATTAATTTTAAAGATATTGAAAATATTTTAAATGGCTGTTTTTATTAAGAAGAACCTAGTGGAAATAAAAGTCATGGACATCCTGTTACCATCCTCTGGCCCAAATAGAAGAACAAAACAAAAGAACTTTAAGGAAATGGTAACTGGATGTTTAAGGATAATATTATATTCTTTAATTATCTTCCTCTTCTGCTCATCACCCACCTGCCATCAAAAGGTAGAGCGTAGGACCATCCAGAGGGGTCAACTTGGCTCATTTTTAGGAATTTGAAATAGCCTCTTGGCCATTTAGAGCCCAGATTCCAGTGCTAAAATTGTAAAAGGCTGGACTGTTGACATTTGCATGCTCCTGAGTTCAGGCAGGGAGACCTGGGCTCACAAGCTTTTTAAAAGTTAAACCACGTGACTGAAATATGTAGTATGAAGAGTTTTTCCAGGGCTGTGCATGAGTTTCATTGGCTGTGCCATTATCTTGTTGTAGAACTTACACAGAGACTATGTTAACGGAGCAAGCATTAGGCTCACATCCCCTGCAGTCCACGTTGAGGAATGTAGGGAGAAGTTGCATTCAGTATTCACCATGTCCAAGGCCAGAGAGAGACAGACAGAGACAGAAGGAGGGAGGTTGGTTGGTTCACAGGACAGTGGGTGAGAATTTCTGTTTATCTGGGAGAAAGTAAAGATGGCCCTTTTCCACTACTCAGATGTGTTTTGAGTGAGCAGGGGATTGGCTATTTGGGGGACACTACCCGGATTGGCCTTCACCCCACTGTTATGCGTGCATGTGTGCACATGGGAGGTGGCAGCAAGTTCTTCCTCTGAAAACTCCAGAATCTGTCATTTTCAACAAGGATGTAGGAAGTGATCTGGAGAAATGTCTCATATATGTTTATGAAGTCCAGTATGCAACCTTCTCCATTCTTTCAAAATGAAATTTGATTTTTCTTTACTTATACATGAGAATTCTCATAGTAAAAACAAACAGTAAGGAGAGCATAAATAAGAAGTCAACATACTTCAGATTCGTTCCCCCTGGGCCATTTTGGAGGCAGCTCTTCCTAACATCTCTGTCTCTGCCGTTTTTCTGCCCTGAAGCTCTGGGCTGTCCGGAGTGGTAACTGGCAGCACCAGCAGGCATTGAGAAGCTGACGTGTGGCTTGTCTGAAGTGACATTTGCTGTAAGTGTCAAATCCATCCAAGACTTGGGGGAAAAAAGACTGTAAAATATTAAGGTTATCTATTGATTACAGGTTGAAATGATAATATTTTAGATATATTGGATTAAATCAAACATACTATTAAGATTAATTTTATTTGTTTCATTTTACTTATCAAAATGTTATCTACTAGAAAATTTTAGGCTACAATTGTAGTTTACAGTATGTTTTAATTTGGCCATTGAGTTTGACAGTTTTAATGGGCTTATGCAAAACATTTTCTACTTTTTTTGAAATGTAAAAATATATGCCAATTTCTTTCAGTAACAATTAATGTATGGCAACATTATTATTATCATATAGCTGTGTGTAGATATAACTAGTGCCACTCTGTTGGATGTACAAGGGGTACAAGGGGGTACAACCATTTAGTGAACAGGGTTGTGTATTCTTCTTGGGAAGCCTGTCGATTATTTCATCAGGATAGGGCTGTTGACGGTGAGACTGAGTAAATCCTTGTTGTGGGAGACTGCTGTGCCTTGAAGGGTGTTCAGCAGCATCCCTGGTCTCCATCTACTCGATACCACTAGCACTCGCCCTCCCACCATATGGATAGCAAACGAAAATTTCCTCAGACATTGCCGTGTGTCCCCTGAAGGGGCAAATTCAATCCAATTGAGAAACATTGACTTAGGGCAAATTACCAGGATGAAAAATTCTGGGTGCAAAGGTATATGTCATTGAAATTTAGATGGATAGGTAAGTAGGTAGGTAGGTAGGTAGGAAGCTAGATAGATAGATAGAAATTGATATATATTTGATATACTGTGAAATTTTATATGTGTTCCCAAACTGTTTTCTAGAAGAATGGTACCAATTCATATCTCTGTCAGTAGTAATAAAGGCATCATTAAATGTTTACAAGAGATTTAATGACAATTGAGTATTTAATTATCATTTTATTTGTTGGGAATTTGTTTAATTGGATTGCTCTCCAGATCAGCTTTTGTAAAAACCAAGATGGAGGCAGTCTGGGTGTTTTCTGTGGGATACCAGCTTGGCAGTGAGATGCCATGGGCATCTTTGTTTAGCATAATGTGTAGGGCTCTGTGCTCATACAGGGAAAAGGCTGGGAGAACATGAGAGATAAAACCTATTATTTTGCAATTTAGGCCTTTTTTTTTACAGTGAGAAACAAAATAATAGTCGCTGGTGATAATGATAGCTAATTATTGAATGTTTGCTATGTGTCAGGCACTGGACTGAGTGCCCTTATGTATAATTACATTTAAACTTCAGAAAGACCTGGTTGTTAAGTATGTGTTACTGTTTTCCCCAAATAAAGGAGACAGCCCAGAGAGGAGGTCAGCCTTTCATCCACTGTGCCCAAGGTCACATCATTACTATGTGAGATAGCTTGGATTTGAAGTTGGCGGTCCAAGTGACCACTCAAGTCATTTATTCACTGCTCCAAGAAATGTTTGTACTTCTCCTCTGTGCCAGCCACACTGTGCTTTGCTGAATGAGCCTGAAAAGATGGGATCGAGGCCTCATGTAGTTTACAGACACATGGAGGCTGATAAAGGCGGATCTGATGAGGACAGAAATGGAGATGCCTGGTGTTTTGAGAGCTGGTGGTGGTGGATTTGCCCCAGTCAAGGAAGTCTGGGAGAGCTTCCAGGGGTAATGAGGATTAAATTGAGGGTGGAAAGAGAGATAGGATATCAATGGGGAGCTAAAGAGAAGGAGTGGTGTGCCCCCTGTATTCTGAAGGAACCTTATGTGTAGAAGGTGCCAGGACAAGCATGCGGCCTAGGGAACCTACAGGGTGCAGGAAAAGTGTGAGTGTGTTTGCATCTATGTTTCTAAAACAGTTGTTTTGTTTTGTTGTGAGGGACATGTGGGTGGGGGGGGGAAACGTGGTCGATTTGCATTCTGGGAAGGTCACTCTGCAGTTAGGGGTGCCCAGGCAGCGGGGAGCAGATGGAGAAAAACCTGCAGGGGCGCAGTCATTGCTTCACATCTGCTTCACTTATTTATTGCTGCTTTAGAAACTTCCCTGGAACTTTAGCTTTTTAAAACAATTATTGGTACAAGATATTTCCATCTGTACAGGGCATAGCAGGGAGGTGCCCGCTGCCCTGTGTGGTGTTGGTGTCGATCACTCACACGAATACACTGAGCTGGCTGTGGCTTTACTTAACATTTGGCAGTTGGTGCTGGCCATGACTGGGTGCCTGCTTGACCTCTTCAGCAAGATAGGCTTCAGGTGAAAGAGGTCAAGTGCCAGGTTTCCTAAGGCCTAGGCCCTGAACTGCCGCAGCAGCTCCTCATGCCTTCCCACTCTTTAGAGCACATCAGGCTACCCGCCCGTTCTTGAGGGGAGGAGGAGCAGATCTCTGCCCTCCTGTTGGGCATGTGCATATAAGAATGGGAGGAATTCTTGACAGCCAGCTTTGGTGGCAACCTCCTGTAATTTTCTGTGTGCCAAAAACAATTCAATACACTAGGCTAGAGCATGTAAGACCTGGAATAAATTCTACCATTTATGACTTTCAGAGAGAGAGTCAATAAGCAAACAAATAAACTAGGGCAATGTGGGTTGCATGTGCCTGGCCACGAGCTGAGGTGCTGCTGTTGTAGACAGTGGGTGTGCTGTGTGGCCACTCTTAATTTGTCAGGAAAGGTGACCCCAAGGAACTTAAGGTGAAAAGAAGAAGCCAGACTTGGATTAGGGACAGTGCTTTTCATGGAGGAGCTGAAGCATCGTGTGCAACAGGAGAGAGCTGTGTGGGCCAGGGGCATGTGTCAGGGGCCATGCAGTAAGGTAGGGGTGGACAGGACTGTAATTGGGACTGTGATGTTGATGGTGGACAGGCAAGGAAAGAAAGACTTTAAGAGATCTATGTAGGAGTTTAACTTAGGCAGCGATCATTAATAGATGGAGTAAATGGTGTAAGGGAGGGAGTTGGTAAAGATGATACCTTGATCTCTGGTGGAAGGAAGTACCGTGGTTTTATGGAACGTTGGGAGAGCCCTCGTATGGAGTAAACAGATAAAGGGATTGGATTGGACACACGTTGGATTTTTTAAGATGGAACCACTTTCATTTATGCTATAGATAGACTGAATATTTGTATTTCCCTCCCACTCCAAATTCATATGTTAATTCTCAATGTCCTGGTGTTTGGAGGCAGGGCCTTCCAGGGGGGATTGGGTCCTGAGGGTGGAGCCCTCTTGACTGGGATTAGAGTCCTTTAAAAGAGGCCCCAGACGGCTCTCTCACCCCTTCCTGCGGTGTGAGGACACAGAAGGAGATGACCATCGGTGAACTGGGAAGTGTGCTCTCACAGACACCTAATCAGTCCTCATCTGGATCTTTGTTGTTTGTAAGCCACCAGTCTGTGGTGTTCTTTTTTTTTTTTTCCTTCTTTTCCAAGTGAGAGGTGGGTAGATAGAGAGACAGACTCTCACATGTGCCCCTGACCGAGATCCACCTGGCAACTCCTGTCTGGGGCCGATGCTTTGCCCATGTGGGGCTATGCTCTCAACCAAGCTATTTTTATCACCCGAGTTGGAGCCTCCTCAGAGCCATCCTCAGCACCCTGGGGTCAATGCACTCGAACCAGTAGAGCCATGGCTGCAGGACTGGGCGAGAGAGGAAGAGAAAAGGAAGAAAGGGAGGAGTAGAGAAGCAGATGGTCACTTCTCCTGTATGCTCTGACCAGAAATTGAACCCAAAACTTCCACACGCTGGGCTGATATTCTACCACTGAGACAACTGGCCAGGGCCTGTGGCGATCCTTTAAACCAGCCTGAATGTACAAAGGCAATGGATTTTTTTCTCCCCTATAAACAGAATTTAGAAATTTTTATAGCAGCAAAACTGAGTTCATAGACTGCCTTTTTTCTTTTTTGTATTTTTCTGAAGTGAGAAGTGGGGAAGCAGACAGACTCCTGCATGCACCCAACTGGGATCCACCCGGCATGCCCACTAGGGGGTGGTGCTCTGCCCATCTGGGGCATTGCTCTTTTGCAACCAGAACCATTCTAGCGTCTGAGGCAGAGGCCACAGAGCCATCCTCAGCGCCCGGGCCAACTTTGCTCCAGTGAAGCTTTGACTGCAGGAGGGGAAGAGAGAGACAGAGAGAAAAGAGAGGGGGAAGGGTGGAGAAGCAGATGGGCGCTTCTCCTGTGTACCGTGACCAGGAATTGAACCCAGGACTTCCACCGCCAGGCCAGTGCTCTACTGCTGAGCCAGCTGGCCAGGGCCTGCCTTTTAAATCTGGAAGTTATTTATAGACTTAGACTTATCATGTGTTCTGATCTTTTGGTCAGAAATCATTACTGGACACCGTGGAAAGTACCACCACAGCTTAGAAAGAGAGGATTTTAGTTTTTTATTTTTATTGTTTTAGAAAAGAGGATGTTAGAAAGCAGCAGGTGCCTGTGCTTCATACTTCCCAGTGAGGCTGTGTAATTTGCTTGTGGGAACAACTGTGTATTTTGTAATGTAGCAATGTGATTTCCTTTTGATCATAGGCCTTTTTTGTTCTGATTATTTTTTTAGGCTTGTTAATTTTTGTTCTCTACCCATCATTTGTGTAAATGAGCAAGGTTTAACTATAAGTGAAAATGTCAGTTATTATGTTATTTAAAAATAAAAAATAATCTGAGTGTAGGAAAACAGGCTGAAAGAGTACTCCAGATGATGTTAGAGATGGCAGAGTGCAGGGAGGGAAATGGGGAGGCCAAGTGCAGAGGCCGGACTTCTCCAGCTCCCAGGGACAGGCTGTGTGACCACGCCGTGCGGGAGGCCCGCAGGTGGAAGGGGAGCTCAGTGGCCCGCAGGTGGAAGGGGCGCTCCGCAGCGGCCCGCAGGTGGAAGGGGCGTTCAGTGGCCCGCAGGTGGAAGGGGCGCTCAGTGGTCCGCAGGTGGAAGGGGCGCTCAGTGGTCCGCAGGTGGAAGGGGCGCTCAGTGGTCCGCAGGTGGAAGGGGCGCTCCGCAGTGGTCCGCAGGTGGAAGGGGCGCTCAGTGGTCCGCAGGTGGAAGGGGCGCTCAGTGGCCCGCAGGTGGAAGGGGCGCTCCGCAGTGGTCCGCAGGTGGAAGGGGCGCTCAGTGGCCCGCAGGTGGAAGGGGCGCTCAGTGGCCCGCAGGTGGAAGGGGCGCTCCGCAGCGGCCCGCAGGTGGAAGGGGCGCTCCGCAGCGGCCCGCAGGTGGAAGGGGCGCTCCGCAGCGGCCCGCAGGTGGAAGGGGCGCTCCGCAGCGGCCCGCAGGTGGAAGGGGCGCTCCGCAGTGGTCCGCAGGTGGAAGGGGCGCTCCGCAGTGGCCCGCAGGTGGAAGGGGCGCTCAGTGGCCCGCAGGTGGAAGGGGCGCTCCGCAGCGGCCCGCAGGTGGAAGGGGCGCTCCGCAGCGGCCCGCAGGTGGAAGGGGCGCTCAGTGGCCCGCAGGTGGAAGGGGCGCTCAGTGGCCCGCAGGTGGAAGGGGCGCTCAGTGGCCCGCAGGTGGAAGGGGCGCTCCGCAGCGGCCCGCAGGTGGAAGGGGCGCTCAGTGGCATGTGTTTCATCAGGTGCAGGTGCAAAGGATTTTCTCAAAGGTCTGTAAAGTGTATTAATTTTTAGAAGGGTGGTTGGTGGGGTGGGAATATTTTACCTACTTGCCTGGGTTCTGCTGTGGCGGATATCAGCTGATACCCCAGAACTGTGCCTTTCTTTGTTTTGTTTACAATGTCCATCCAAGGCATCTGGTCATCTGATTCTATCAGATGGATGCCGGTAAAAAAAAAGAGAGCCCAGGTATAGAGCATGAGGAACGGAACGAGGATTTGTTTTTCCCGCTGTAAGACTGTTGACCCTTAGTTCAGAAATACAGGAGCAAACATCAGTGTTGCTTCTAGGGATTTATACTCACTGGGCTGATAAAAAGCCTGTGTATGGGTAGATAACTTGCAGCATTGTTTGCAAGAGCAAAAGCAATGAAATTCCCTAAATGTCAGTCGGGGGGAATGGATAAATTATGGTCCATCTCTGCAGTGGGGTGAGGGACACTGCCAGGCAGCTGTTGAAAAAGTAGATTTTCTATGTGCTAATGCAGAAGTATCTCCAATATATAATATATTAAGTGACCACAATAGTAGAAGGGGGAAAAAAGAAGTATACATATAAAACACATATGAAGAAGATGTTTGGAAATGAGACAAGATACTGCTAACAGCAGGTGCCTTTGGGAAGGGAATTGGGCGGTTGGGTGGAATTAATTTTCCCTGTTTCCCCAAGTGGCTGTTGGGTTGTATATGAATATAGTAGCCATTTGGGCATAGTTGTTCCAGGATGCCAGAGAGGCATCAGTCCTCATCTCAAGGGTAGCAAGCCTGCTAAAAATATCAGGTAGTAGATTTTGGTGAGCTTTCTTTTAAGTTCTTGCTTTTAGTAAATGTGAAATCAGGTGGGATTGCTGATTGATTTCAACACCGGTGATAAGAAACACTTGGTTCAGCTCAGCTCAACCACGTTCTCTCACTTTGGACTCCAGACTCTGTGTGGCTCGTCTCCTGTATAATGCTAATTTATCTGACAGACTTCCATTATCTATGTATCATCTGTAACATTTTTTTTTTAGCTGCATGTCATATAAGATTCAGACAATATTGGCTTAAGCAAAAAAGAGACTGAAGAGGTCAAATGTAAGCCCTAAAGCCCCATCCTTGCATTTCTCCCCTCCAGTTTCTTCTCCATCAGCCCCGTGTCTAAGGGGACGCCCTTCCTGGTGGTAAGTAGGTCCAGCATCTCCGTCCTTGCCATTTCTCAGCTCCAAGGATGGCAGGAAGGTCTCACTTTGTGTCCAGGCCCACCAGCATTCACTCTCAGGCTTGCCTTGGCAACGTGCTTCTTGAGGGAACCTTGAAGGTCAAGTTTCACTCTTTGATTTCTGTTTGCAATTCAGTTAAAATTGATGAACTCCAAGCTCTTACTCTACTCTGGGTTCTATAGACCTGAGAACACTAAAATAAATAAATATTCCTGCAGATTTGGGGGAGGTCACAGCATGTTAGAGAAGGTAGAGAAAATAATAGGGAAACCCTTTTTGATGTGAATTATTAGATGCAGAGGCATTCTAGCATGGGCTCCTCTCTCCCGGAAAATCTAGTGGAAGATTTCTGAGAAGAATGCCAGTTAAGGTTCCTGAGAAGGAGCAGACACTATCTTGCAGCCAGGCCAGAGGAGCGGGGCGAAGGCCTTCCAGTCTGAGAAGGACACACAGACCGTTTTCCTTACATCATGTTCTGCTTCTCAGAGTTCACAGAGGCTTGCGCACCGCCCTCCCTCACCTCGGAGCCCCCTGCGAACAGCTCTTCCGCAGCAGTCGCTCAGTCCTCAGAACGGCAGAGCATTTTATTTCTTTGCACTCATTTAGCAAGTACATTTATTACTTTGCATGTGGTTTACTTCTCTCCCTTCCCCAGTTCTTTTTTTTGTTCATTGTCTGGGTGCACCGGTAATGCCTTATTTTCCAGCAAGAGTCCACACGTTAGCAAAGGGTTCTGTCCCAAGGACATACTTTGTTATCAGAAGCTTTGTTTTCCCAGATACTAAAATAACGGAGTCTGCCGGGGGCTGTAGTCAAGGAGGGGTGTGTAGAGCATCAGCCAACTTTGTGCTGGAAACACATCCAGTATTCTTGAACCTAACAGGTAAACCAATGGGAGGGGGGAGAAAAGCAGCCTGGTTGACGGCTAAGGAGGAAGGAGGAAGGAAGAGGGCCTGGACATAGATTAAGGTTGAAGTCCAGTTTTGTCACAATGGCAGTAAGGTCAGGTAACGGTGCTTCACGTAAACTGACGTGTGAAGTAGGCAGTGACGAGTGGAGAGCAAGTTGTCTTCTATTTGTCAGACTAGCTCTCTCCCAGCACCTGGTTGCATGTCATTCTTGGAATCTGAGCTTGAGCACATGACTCAGTCTTTCCCTTTTTTAATCCTTTCCACTAATCTGACCCTGGCTGTTCTTAGATGGGCACATAAAACAGAAGGACTGCACCTTACCATCTCTACTTGTTGTACAACAGAGAGGACTGAATACGAAAGAGGAGGTGCATCTGTACATGGAAGTGGGGCCTCGTATTAGTCCTCGTTTGCATTTAGCGAGAAGGGTGCGGACCCTACTCCCGAGAGGTACAGAGAGAGGACTTCCTTTCCACAGGTGCTGTGTCTACTAAACCAAGGTCCCGGATCCAGAAATGTGCTAGGGCTGAGCTCTTCCCTAGCAGTTCTGAACAGTGTTGCCCTTGGAAGAATATTAGTAAGAACATTGGGAAGACTTCAGCGCTCTCTACTGATTCCAAAGTCTAATAAAAAAGTGCACCAGGGCGATCCATTAATAAGGGGAAGAACTCTGTCCCAGTTAGTGCTGAACAATTGAGTGCAGTTCCTTGACATCACAGGGTTCTTCGTCAGTGAGAATGAAGGACTGAGATGGGAATTTCTATGTAGTTTTGAAAGGGAACAAGGTACTAGAGACCTGTGGGAGGAGATTAAGGAGGGTAGTGGGATATAAGTGTTGGACATAAGCATGGAAACTTCCAGGTCTTCTCTATGGTTGGGAGGCTACCTTTTGCTACCCTGTGTGCAATGAGACATGCATGGGGCAAGGATCATATTGGTTTTGCTTACACGTGTTGAATCTAATCCTATACATAGCCTCCTGTGGACACTGTGTTTTACCTACCCATAATGCAAAGGCCACTGCCAAGAGCAAATTGTCCATATTATTTTTCATTTTCATTGTATATAAATTTCCCCCAATGATCCATTTATCCAGGTTTTATTCCTCCCTCTTCTAAAATTAGAGACTCTCTCTATTGCACACAAAAAAAATCATGTGTATAGAATGTTGATAGATATAATACTGCCTTGTTCAGGGGTTATTTTGGGGTATACGCCTTATCTTAAAGTCACTCTAAAATCCCAGTGGATATAGAACCTGTCTTTTAAGAGTCTTGATTTCTGATTTAGAATATATAATAGGTGCTTTACACTTATTTCCCCAGTGATACTCTTAAGCATTTTGAGTGTAAGAACAATGCCTTCCATTCATTTCCCTTCTCAGTGTTCTACACATAGTAGGTCTTTCTTGCCTTAGAGGCAGAACCATTTTGAACAGCAATGTTAACAATTCAGACAGCTAGTGAAGTGTTGTTGCTCCTGTAACCTATGCATGGCTTTGAACTTTGCCTGTGGAAGCTTATTATGGTTACAAGTTTTTCTCTGTAAGGCTTTCCCTCTTTGCCTTCTATTTTTTGGCACATGAACAGGCTCTGTCTCTCTGTGGGGAAGCAGCAGACAGCTTCAGTAGGTGCAAATGTTATATCTACATGTGGCACATAGCCTCAGAGATCATCATCGAAGCCAGTGATCTGTCAATAGACTGTTATGCATGTGGTTCTCTTGTCAAAGGAACTATGTGTTCTTGATTTGTTAGAACATAGTACGTTCTGGCCAACTCTGGAACGGATGAATGCTTGTTTTGGATCTCTCTCTAGATTGACAGGTTTTAATTGCCTTTTTCCCTGAATTTTGGTAATTTGCAGGTTTAAGAGTGCATTTTCTCTAAAACTGTGTTTTCAAGTGATCATGCTGTACTTGCGGACAATAATTATTTAAGAAGTGAAATATATTTTTACACTTGTCCCCCCAAAAGATCTTTATGAAGCCCTCATTTTGTTTATCTCTGTCTTCTCTGTCTGTCTAGCAAAGACCCCAGGTGCATCTCTGTTGGAAAGACAGAGATGGGGCGAGAGAACTGCCGGGTGCATTTCTGTTGGAAAGACGGAGATGGGGCAGGAGAACTGCCACCTCATGTCTGCAGTTGTCCAATGGCCTCCTGATTTCTTCACTCCTTCTCACTTTAGAATGACAACTGCCAAACCCTCAGAAAGGACCAGAGAGGAAATCTGACAATCCAGGGAGGTTTATTGGTCGCCTCACTAGTGCATTTGAACTTACTTAAAACTTTCTGGGACTGACCTGGAGTAAACCTGTCCCTTAGAAAAACCTAGATCAGCGCAGTCACATCACGCGGGCCCCATTTCTGCTCAGACTGGGTAACAAGATACAACTTCATCGTAACCTCTTCATTGTTAAGATGAAATTTCCATTCATTCAAAGCATCAGTCCTTTGCAGAATATCTTTGCGCTTGTTTTCCTCTGCGTGTAAACCTTTGGTGCCTTTTTTCTTCTGTAGTGGGATTGACTTTTTAGGGCTGATGATAATTTTGGAGATAATTGCTCCCCTCCTCCATTCCTGTGGCTATAACAGCTGCCAAGTCCCAGTGCCTCTTTGATAGAAAAAAAAAATGTTTTTGAGCTGCTTGCCTGCTCTGCCTCCGTCCGCCTTGTCTTAGTGGCACATCGTTCTTTTGCACATCAGTATTAACAATTCAAACATCCTGAAATGCTAATAGCACTAGTAAGCTTTTAATTCCATGGAATTTATTGCTTGCTGTATTTCCATGAATTTATAACGCTTTGATTCTTAAGAGCCCCATTTAATCAGTTTTGCCTGGCACAGAACATAATAAACAACTTGCCGGTGCAAAAGTGCCACTTGGGGGAGGTTGCTAACAAGGAAGTTAAATGCTTCTGCCAGGAGCAGTTTCTTCCCTGTATTTTTCACCAGCTGTAATGTACTTCGCTGGCTTTAGAGTGGTGGTTCAACATGGGGACAGATATCGCAACATTTGAATCTCTGACTTTGTTGGGTGTCTTTGCAAAATATATACACACACACACAGAGAGAAGAAGTCAATGATTGTAGCCTTATTATTATTTTTTCTCTTCTGGCTTAATGCCTTCTAATACTTTTTCATTATCTTTATCTTAATCTCTTAGCGTATGATTTATAGACTGAAATGGTGAGGGATATCAGTGGGCAAAACAATCATTTAGAGGCTGTTAAGGACTACTGATTGTTTATTTGGCTGCCTGTCTATAAAAGTGCACACGATAGCCTGATAGCCCTAACAGCAAAATATCAAATTATCAAGTGCTTTAAAGCAGAAAATGTCATTTGTTTTTCAAAACTGTACCAACTTTATATAATTGCCCTTTTAATTATCCCTGATGGCCCATGAAATCTGCAAAATAGAGCACCGGAGGTTTGATTTACTTACATGTTGCACTTTGGTGAGATTCTTAATAGGATTGTTTAGTACTAATGTTAAGATGAAATTTGTAAATGTTTATGGTGAAGGATTTGGACGTGGGGCGGACGTGGGATAGTCTGATTATAAAACAGAATCTGCTGGGTTCCTGAGGCTGGAACAGTCTCTGGATTCTTTGGGTCTAGATGAACACTTGTTATCTTTAATTTTGTAATTTCTTTTTTTTAATTTTTCTGCCTAGGTCATCTCATTGTCACTTTCCTATGTGTGTGAGGTATAGTTTGTTTGTTTGTTGGCAGTTTTGGATTGGGGTCAGCTGCTTCTTCAGAAATCTCAGTCCCCAAGGTGACATTCAGCACTCTTATCTTTTGGATGTGATCTTTGCAGTTGTGGATCTGGGGACAGATTTCAGACTGGAAGTCTCTTAGCCTCCCTGGAGCCCACTCTGAATTTGAGGCCTCCTGGGACTGTTTTGTGTCAGTATCCTTGAAGTTAGTTAGTGTGTCATCACACAGAGCACAAAAGCTGCTGTGAGTTACGGAGGCCAGGGTGTGTGCCCGGGGAGTGCGGCTGCGGAGGGAGTTTCCCTCTCTCTTTTCAGTTACCTCCCAGACTGTCTTCACTCTGTGGATGAGACGCGGGCTCGTAAGTAATAGGAGCAGGCATGAGCAGCACGGCGGTGGGGAGGCCCTGGACTCGTCTGCAGGCTCCTTGGCTGCGTGCAGGAAGTGTGCTGGTTCTCATGGACAGAGAGGTTCAATAATCCTGGCGGGAAGGTGGGCCCCTGTGGGCACCACTCGTCAGGCATCCCCAGGTTGACAGCACCGAGATGAGAACACTCATGGATGTGGCTACCGACTGGCGTTTCTCGGCCTGCTGTTGATAACGTCCCAGGGGCAGAGTTAGGAGAGTAACTGGAGTCCGTGGGAGTACATCTCTTACTTCCCCTGTATCTACCTGACTTGTCACTGGGTCAGAGGGGTTGGCACCACACGTCTCCAGAAAACAGCACTGGTTGTTGCCTGGTAACTTGTTCTTCTCAGACGGATGGTAAAAAGATTATTTCCTCTCAGTGCCTTCTCTGGTATGGAAGGATGAAGATCCATTTGAATTCCTCAGCCCATCAGTGTTTGAGGGATGCTTTGTTCCCACCCTCTGGGGTGTGCTCTGCCCCTTGCAGTCTCTGGACAGCATTTGTTGGCTCTCAAGCGCCTCAGGATACTTAGTTTTATGTCCTTGATGGGAGTGGATCTGACATTTAGAATTATTTTCTGTCTCCTTTATCTAGCTGATGGCAATGTAGAAACTGAAATAATTTCAAAATTATTTAACCACAGGCGTTTTTAAACAAGCTATTAGCCCTGTCTACCAGAAGTAGTAATATTTGCCTGGTTTGACTGCTTTTGTCTTACACAAGGATGTTCCTCACCCTTACCTATTATCTCTTTTGCAAATTGTATGTCTGTCTTGCTTTTAGCTGCTCAGCCTCGTCCTTCCTTCTATAGTCGTTGCTGTTGTCGTCCCGTGCGAGAAGTGGGTGCTGTCTGCCTGTCTGATGTCTCTGACTTGGGCTCACTCATCTTGCAGCCCTCCAGGCATTGCATGGTGTCTTTCTGTGGCCTTGCCTTTGCTTGTCCTTTTGGATTCTCTTCTATATAGATCTACTGTAAAGTCCTTTAAACTTTTCAAAGATCGCTTAATATTGAATCTTTTCTTCACATACATTTATGAAAGGAGCACCTCTCAGAAGCCAGGAGAGACCTGGGCGACTTTCGTTACCTCAAGGCTCATCAAGTACTAATATGTAATACAAACACCAAACAGGTTTATGCAATTTATAGTATCATCTCAATATTTACCTTAAATCAGTTCATGTTTTCACACCCACATGATATGTAATGCAATATGATTGCGTGAGTTCCATGAGTTATCCAAAATACTACTTCTGATATATTTCAGTGGTGTGATCCATCACGGGAGCTTTAGGTTACCTATGATTGGATTTCTGTGACTGGAGGGTAGTCTGATTTGCAGAGAGGATTAGAAGTCCATTCCTGTGACTTTGTGGCTGTGAGTCGTAGGCAGGTGCCGTCTTTGCCTTCCCCATGGTCATCACATTTCTATGTGCCTTCCATACTTGCTCGTTCTTCTGGCTCCACACCTGTAACTGCCACCAAAAGGGATTCTTTCCTGTGTAAAAATGAATCCGCTGTTTTGTGGGTTTCTGAACCAGTTCCGTGCCTCATTGCTGGTCCACATATGCTCCAGGTATTCTGTCCCTGTGGACTCTCGGACTCTGGAGCCATGTTCTCAGCTCGTGGTGGCCTCCCCAGTTTCCTCAAGTGTGAAATGAGCTCTTGCCTTTGGATGCCTGAAATGCGCCCTCACTTTTCACTCTCTTTCTCCTGCATGGTTTTGATGACGTTTATTTTCATGTGTCTGTCCCTTTGTTCTGAGTTTCCTTTGTATTTTACTAGTTCTTTGGGAGTTGTCCCCCTTTTCATTGCTCAGCCTGTTGCTGTACGTCATCGCTGGCCGTCCACAGGCTCACAGGTCTCTGGGGCAGCAGCTAGCCTGGGAAGCCTGAGTCCGGTTCTTTTCCGCAGAGTTCCATGGTTTCTGTTCTGTGCCTCTGAGAAACAGACAGGCAGATTATTTGCCAAGTATCTGAGGTGTCTCTTTTCACATGTAGCTGTTTCTTCCTAGAGGAAAACCTTCTAGTTGGTTCTCCAGGACTGAAGGTGAGCTAGTGAATGAGTGAATATTAGCAGTGGGTGCTGCTCTTCTGAGAACAATCTTGCCTCAGGGCTTACACCAAAGGAGTTCTGGGAGTCAAAGCCATTCTTTTGTTTAGTTCTTGTATCTTTTTTGATTTCTAGGAGGCAGAAATCAGTTGCTTTGTCTCCCAACCGATTTCTCATTGGTCAATTGTGGCAGGTACCAAATGTTTAGAGCAGCACTAAACATTTCTTAGTAAATTTGACTTAACGGTGTTGTTTTTGGCCAAAGTTGTGGTTGTTGTTGTTTTTAGACCAAAGAGAAGCAATTCAAATTTTTTTTAGAGCCTGACCAGGCGGTGGCGCAGTGGATAGAGCGCCAGACTGGGATGCGGAGGACCCAGGTTCGAGACTCAGGTCACCAGCTTGAGTGCGGGTTCATCTGGTTTGAGCAAAGCTCACCAGCTTGGACCCAAGGTTGCTGGCTTGAGCAAGGGGTTACACGGTCTGCTGAAGGCCCACAGTCAGGGCACATATGAGAAAGCAATCAATGAACAACTAAGGTGTTGCAGCGAAAAACTGATGATTGATGCTTCTTATCTCTCTCTGTTCCTGTCTGTCTGTCCCTGTCTATCCCTCTCTCTGACTCTCTCTCTATCCCCCTATCTCTATCCCGTAAAAAAAAATTTTTAAGAGAAATAAGGAAGCAAAATTTGTTGTTTTCTTTTCCTCTATTTTCTTACCTGCCACATCTACATTTCTGAAGTTAGAGCTGGGACCTCACAGAGTAGAACTCTTTTGCCTCAAAGCTTAGGGAAGGAGCTTCTAAATGTATAAGTGATAATGAGTAAGGTCTCTAGACTCATATGAACTGGATCTTCATCCAACTCACCAGCTCTTTCTGTGCCATCTTGTGCAAGCTACCTGACCTCTCTGAGCTTCTCTTTCCTTGTCTGTAAATTGTGGAAATTGGACCCATTTATAAAGGTTACTATGAAAATTAAATACAATAAACACAGTAGAGAAAAGCCTGGTGCATGCAATGTTAGTTATTTTTCATATTGTTCAGAGTACCTAATAAAGGACCCTTATTAATTGCTTATTTTTGTATGTCTAACTGTGATAGCTGTTTAACGGGCAATTTTGTGCTTGGAGATCCAGTGTGGGAGGTGAGTGATGAGAAACTGGGAACCTCCCGGCCCCTCTAACACAGGGTTCAGCAGACCAGCCAAAGAGGAATGAAGGCAGGTGCCAGAGCATTAAGAGAATTCATTCAACCCCCTCTAGGTGGCAATGTTTTGGGGGCTGTTAGGACTTAATTGAACTAATTTCTCTAGAAGGCTATTCATGGCTCTTCTACCCTGGTGTCAAGATTTTTGGGGTTTTGCATTTCTCCTCCTCATTTGACTGCATTCTGAAATTGTGGGTTATCTGTTTGTTGACAGTTTACTGTAAATATTCCATTAGAATTTTAAATTCATGTGTTTTGGAAAACATCTCTTTTGTTTACTTTCCTTTCAGAGCACAGTAGTCTTTTCTCTCTAGAAGTCATTCTAGGACAAGTCTCCATGATAAGGTGACTAGCATAGGTGGCTTGATTGTGGGGCACTAAAGCAAAAATTATCTATATTGAGAATTAAATTATCCATTGGATATGGAAGCCCAAATGTGTTCTTTTTTTTCCCCTTCAAACTATTTCTGGATGTATAACTCATAGTCATATGGGAGTGTTAAAGTCACTGAATGAGATTTCTGTAGACAGATGCCTTCTCAGCATTTGGGTGTGCTCAAGCTGGTTATTATTAACTAGTTCTGCAGTGGTGCTTTGAAAATGGACTAAATCTCCACTAAGAAGTAGCTTCTGTATGACTAAAAGATTGGTGGGTGGAGCAACTTTATGTAGAAATAGGCAATTGTCACTTTTTCCAACATGATTTCTCTTACTTTTTCAGTTTCTGTTAGGTTCCCTGACTATATGTTTACACTGCATCCTATATTTTCCCGTAGCACTTACTGTTAGAAATGATTATTTCTGAAGGGTGTGACTATACAAAGGTTTCAGGTTCCTGAAGGGTCAGGGACAATGTTCATTTCTCTGTGTCTAGCAGATCACAAAGGGTCTGGCACACAGTAGGACTTACTATACACATTTGTTGAATACTGACTGAGTAGAAGTCCAGGTATTTTTAATTTTACTTACTGGGAGTTTCCCATGACTGTCTCTGTTTCAATTAGGATTGAATTGGGTATATGAAGCAGTCACCTGACTACAGTGGCTTAATCTGGGGGTTGGAAAACTATTTTTGTGAATAGCCTGAGAGTAATACAGACTATGTAGTCTGTCACAAGTACCCAATTTTGCTGTTTTAGATAAAAACAGCCATAGAAAATGCTTCAATCAACAGGCATGGTTATGTTCCAATAAAATTTTCAGTGAAAAGCCTCCTTGACCCACTGGCCACAGCTGTAGTTTCCTGGCTTAATCAAATGTGGGGATGGTCATTTCTGTTTTATCAAAACATGAAGTCTAAAAGTAGCCCCTTTAAGGCTGGTGCAGCCTGTCAAGGGACTCCTCCAAGATGGAGCTTCTTGTCAGACTGCCACCTTTATCATTTGGCTTTTGTTCAGATGGCTGCAGGTTGCCCCTGGACCTTTAGACATCATAGGTACAGGAAGAAGGTGAAAGAGTCAAGGACAAAGACATTTGTTATCTGCAGATTTTGCGTCTGTTAGATGCAATATCTCTTCCTTATTTGCTTTCTTACTTTGGAAGGAGTGCTCTTTGGATGTCTGTCTGCATCTTATTGGCCAGAACCTCCCAATGACAAGTAAGCCTGAAATGGCAAATATTTTATTTTATTTTTATTTATTTGGAGAGAGGAGGAGAGGCATTGAGGCAGACTCCCACATGCACCCCTACCAGGATTCATCTGGCAACCCCATTTGGGGCCAATGCTCAACTACTATGCTATCTTTAGCACCTGAGGCTGATGAGCTCAGACCAACTGTGCCATCCTCAGGACCTGGGGCTGACAAGCGAACCAATTGAGTCACTGGCTGTGGAAGGGGAAAGAGAAAGGGCAGCCGGGGAAGCAGATGGTCTCTTCTCCTATGTGTCCTGACCAGGAATAAAACCCAGGATGTCCATAGTCTGGGCTGACACTCTATCTCCTGAGCCATCAGCAAGGGCCGTCAGATATTTTAGGTTGAGCATATTGCTGCCCAGACAAAATTGGGACCTGATGCTGAGAAAGAAAGATGACTAGAGATTGGATAGGCAATAGTGGGATCTACTGTGCTATAGGGTTTTCTGTGTGTAGGGTGGGGTGCAGGTATAAAAAAATTATTAAAAAAAAATTTTTCCCCCTCCCCTCTCCCCTTTATCAACCATCAGCTTATTCTATATATCTATAGATCTGTTTTATTTTGTTTGCTTCTTCTTTTCTTTTACATTTAACATATAAGTGAAATCACATGGCATTTGCTTTCTCTGTCTGACTTATTTGACTTAGCATAATACCCTCTAGGTCTATCCATGTTGTCACAAATGCAAGATTTTATTTTGATGGCTGAGTAATATTCCATTATATATATTCACCACTTTTTCTATGTCCATTCATCTATTGATGGACACTTAGGTTGCTTCCTTACCTGGGCTATAGTAAATGATGCTGCAATGAACATAGGATGAATGCATATATCTTTTTGAATTAGTGTTTTTGTTTTCTTTGGATAAATACCTGGAAGTAGAATTGCTCGGTTGTATAGTAGATCTATTTCTTAAGAGTTTTTATTTATTGATTTCAGTCAGAGAAGAAGGAAGAGAGAAAGAGAGAGAAAGGAGCATTTATCTGTCCCTATATGTGCCCCAGCCAGAGATTGAAATAGCAACCTCTGTGCTTTGGTTTGATGCTGTAACCAACCCAACTATCTAGCCAGAGCTATTTTTAACTTTTTGAGGAATTTCCATACAGCTTTCCACAGTGGCTTCACAAATCTGCATTCCCACCAAAAGTGCATGAGTGTTCCATTTCCACCAACACAGTTGTTTATCGATTTATTGGTTATAGCCAGTCTAACAGGTGTCAGGTGATATTTCATTATTGTGGTTTTCATTTTCATTTCCCTCACAATTAGCGATGTTGATGATCTTTTCATATATCTATTGGCCACCTGTGTCCTCTTTGGAGAAATGTCTATTCAGGTCCTCTGACTATTTTTAAATTGGATTGTTTGTGGTTTTTTGGTGTTAAGTTGTATGAGTTTCTTATATATTTTGGATATTAATTCCTTATTGGATGTGTCATTGGCAAGTAGCTTCTCTTGTTCAACCCATTGTCTTTTTGTTCTGTTGATAGTTTGATATAGTCCATTTGTTTATTTTTTCTTGTATTGCCCTTATCTGAGAAGACATATACAAAAAGATATTGCTAAGACCAGTACTGGAGTTTACTGCCTATATTTTCTTTCAAGAGTTTCATGGTCTCAGCCCTTATATTTAAGTCTTTAATCTACTTTGAGTTTATCTTTCTGTATTGCATAAGAAATTAGTCCAGTTTCATTCTTCTTGCATGTATCTGTCTAGTTTTCTCAATATCATTTATTGAAGAGACTGCCTTTACCCTGTTTTATATTCTTGCCTCCTTTGTTCTTTCTTAAATTCTATTGATTTATATATTTGTTTTTATGACAGTATCATATTGTTTTTATTATTGTAGCTTTGTAGTATAGTTTGATATCTCCAGCTTTGTTTTTTATCAAATTTTCTTTGGCTATTTGGGGTCTCTTGTGTGGTTCCATATAAATTCTAGGTTTAGTTCTAGTTCTGAGAAGAATGCCATTGGTATTTTAATAGGGATTGCATTGAATTGCAAGTAGATTGCTTTAGGGAGTAAGGACATTTTTAACAGTTTTAATTCTTCTAATCTATGAATGTAGTACATTTTGTTTATTTGTGTCTTCTATTTCTTTCTTCAGTGTCATATAGTTCTCAGAGTACAGGTCTTTTATCGCTTTGGTTAAATTTACTCCTAGGTATTTTATGCTTTTTGATACAATTGTAAATGAGATTATTTTCTTAATTTCTTTTTCTAATTATTTGTTATTCATGTATGGAAACACAGTGGATTTCTGTATACTAATTTTGTATCTAACAGCTTTACCAACTTCATTTATGTGTTCTAGTAGCTTTAGGATTATATATGTATAGTATCTTCATGTACCTGCAAAAAATGAGAGTTTTACTTCCTTCTTTCTGATTTGGTTGCCTTTTTTTTTCTTATTTTATTTCTGTGACTAAGACTTCAGTATTACATTGGATAGAAATAGGTATAGTGGGCATTTTTGTCTTGTTCATGATCTAAGGGGAAAACCTTCCGCTTTTCACTGTTGAATGTGGTATTAGCTATGCTGGGCTGTAGTTTTAAAACCTTTCCCCACCTCCTCTTCTCCCATGAACTACTTTCTACTCAGTATAAAGTTACACATTAAGCATAAGAGGTACTGGTTAATCACCTGTTCAAATCTCAGCTCTCTACACACTGCTTTTATGACTTTGACTTCAGTTTTCTCAACTTTAAAATGTAAAACTAGGGTAGTACCTCCTCTGCAGTTGAGAGGGGTGAGTTTGGAAATGTATGTGAAGCATTCAACACAGGACCAGCACATAGTAAAACTCAATAAATGGTGCATGTCACCATTATGACTGCTTTGAATGTACAAATTATGCTCTTATCTCCACTTGCTTTTTATAACACATATATTTATTTTAAAAAAAACAGGACAAAATAAAGGAATAATGAATATAAGCTTTATGACTAACACAAAGTAAAAGGAAGGTTTGGTGTTGGTGGTGTCTCTCTGTTGTCATAGGCACTTCATAAGAGTGAAGGCTTTTAAAAATAGGTGACTGCCTGATGAGACAGCAAAGTTTGCGATAAACAGCAATAGAATTATTAAAGCCCAATTCCCCAAATTCTACCTATGGTTTCATTATCTTGGCAGCTATGGAAATTCCCAGCTTTCATGGCATAGCACAGCATAGGTTTAGTTGTTTTATTTTAGTTTTTAGACATATTTAGATTCCTCCTGTTTGGTATTTCACAGGGTGGGAAGTCTGACTCTGTCAAAGGCTGATTTCTCTCATTGCTGTGTATACAGCAGAAACCTCAATCCTTTTTCTTCGTGCACCCTGACCTGTTCTAACCATTGGTGTGATGAGTGTCCTGAAGAACAGCGGAGTGGGAAACACTGACCCCCAGTGCTCTGTTCTGAGATATTCCTGATTTTAAATTAGTGTCTTTGGGTCTTTCAGTAACTCTTTCAGCCATTGTGTGAGCAGTCCTTTCTCAGGTGCATGGGCATGGTTTACCTTACAAAGGCAAGTGGAATCCTGAGGCCACCCAAAGAGCCATTCATGAAGCACCTTTGCAGTGACTCAAGATTTATTAGGTCAAATCAGGAAAGTGAGAGCCTTATTGAGAGATCTCTTGGATGGTTTATTTCTCAAACCAGTCACCATACTAGAATAACCACCTAAGTGTCATTTTTTAAAAGCAGAAGCCAAGCCTCAAATTATCAGAGCTCTAGCAGAAATCTTTTCTCTGAATCTATTACACAGGAGATGAGCTGGATAAATACAGAGGACTCTCCCATTTAGACTCTGACCCTCACTCAGCAAGGGGAGTGATTTGTTTCCTACGTTGGTTCCATGCCCACCTTTTTGCGAACCTTTTAATTTAAAAGAGACAGTGATTAATGATGCTTTGATCTGCTGAGTTTTTGTGTGTTTTTTTTCTTTTAAAGGGCAACCTCTTTCTTTCTACATAAATTTGATGTTGGAAGTACACCATGAGTATAAAAACTATATTGCTTATCTATTTCTGGGTGTGTTAGGTATATCCCAACCCTTTTTTCATCTACCACAAAGTTATGGTTCAGGCTCGGCTCGTACCTCTTCTGTAGTCTTAGCATTCAGTGTCTGGTATCTAGTATGGATTTGATAAATACTGTTTGTTGGAGCCAGTAGATAAATGAGTTAATAAATGATACTTAATAATACTTAAGACCTGTGTGGAGGGCACTTCCAAAAGTGTATTTTCAAATAACTTGTGTGCCTTCTTATTAAGAAATGAATATTCTATAGGCTGTGCATTTGGCCTTTGTTTGGAACCTGTGATAATCCAAATTAAAGTAGTTCACAATGGAAAATGTTTGTACCTGCATCCCCTGATAATAACATTAGTGTTTCTGCTTGGACAGGAAATCAAGCCTCCAAACGATAGAGTCATCTTGAAGTCTGTGAATATTTTTAGTCATTCTAGACTACTTCTCAGTAACATAGCTTTAATGTCTACAGAGCTTTTAACCTGTCTTGCTATTCTGTGCTTCTTTAATAGAGGGTGTGTGCATGTCAGAATTTAAGAAGGGGAAGAATATCATATTAATCACAGTGTTACACCAGATCTTAGCAAATGCAGATTTCTGTTATAATATTTTGGTCTAGTTCTTTCAGACATAAAAGTATTTTTTCTTGTGGTTTACCGTTTTGTCATTTTTATGTTTTCCTAATTAAATATGTGAAAGTATAAGAATTGGTCTTTAAGAGTGTAGAACTGGAAATTGCAGTTTAAAAAAGACTAAGATTTTTTTAATGTGTTCTATATTATGTCAAAAACTTACTGATAACTTACTAAAAGTGGTTTTATTTATATAGGCTTATTACATTTAGAATGCAGTTTAAAACTTAATATGTTGTGAGATAATTACCCTTGACTATATGGCACTTTGCAAGGGACCTGTGTTACTTTAAAAGGCATAAATGATAGGTTGTATAATACCTTACCTTCTTACCTTGATCTGTATTTATTACAGGGGCTCTTTCTCTTTTACCTGAATGTGTCCAAGCAACTCCTGCTCAGCTTAAAAGGACACCCAAAAGAAGGAAATGCCCTTAAACTTTATTAGCACTTTGTGGAAGGGCAGATGCTGATATACAAATTCTAATTCAGGTGCTGCCTGTGTCTTCTGGTCTCCTCTGCTGTTTAATGAAGAGGAAGGCGGAGGGCTGGTTCCCGTGGAGCCCCGTGAAGGGCCTTTCTACCTTCAGCCAGTTGGGGGCCCTGGAAATGGTGGCAGTCCCACCTCTGTAGTGCCTTCTCTCTATGACACATTCTGACAGGTAAGGGGCAGGTCCCATTTTAAATTTAAGATGACCCAGAGGTGTTACTCAGTGTCAGGTTTCTAAGGCACAGCCTTGTTTATAGTGGAAATAAAGGAAATGCACATCCTTCCTAGCCACACATGCAAGCCATGACTGACGCTGGAGTCAATATTTAATTATTTTTGTCTTGTGTTTGTGCTCTTTGACTTTCCTTTGAGTTTTAGTCTTATTTCTACCCCAAACAGTGGATTTAAAAATTGGTCCAAATATGAAACAAAAATAATAAGTTGGAATTATATATAGTATTTAGCAATGTAGGCATGCTTAACAGAATTTATCTAAAAGTACAAAACACAAACATGTATAGTAGTTGAAACAAGAACCATCATACAAACTATGGACAAAACATGGCTAAAAGGAGGCTGCTTAAAACAATGGGAAAGCACGGTGGAGGTTCTTCTCTGCACCCTCCTCCTGCTCCCACCGCGCCCTCCTCCTGCTCCCACCGCGCCCTCCTCCTGCTCCCACCGCGCCCTCCTCCTGCTCCCACCGCGCCCTCCTCTGCTCTGACCCTTGGAAAGTGTGCCCCGCTTAGTCCCCTGCTCTTGTGCTCCCTGGCCTTCCACCTTCCCTAGCTCTCTGGGTGGCATCCGGAGCCTCCAGCTCGGTCCCTCAAGCCCTGCCCCCACGTTGCTGGCCTGAGGGCTCTGCACAGACCTAGCAGACTGAGCCCACATAGCAAAGCATTCCCATGGTGTCTGCTGGTTAACATGTAGTTCTGTGATAGATACCCTCACATAGTTATTTTATTAATTTGTAGGCATTTTTCTTTTATCATACAGCTTTCCATAAACCATTTAGTCCATCTGTAGAAAATTGGCAATTGACTGGAGCTAGCACCTTGAACTAGATGCCATGGGGTTCAGTTTTCTTCTAACATAAGGGTCATTGAGTTGGGAACTTTGTCATATGGGACCTTGGGATGCACTCTTTACCATTCTTGGTGGATAATAATAATAGAAGAGAAGCATCTAACATGTATGCAGCACTGGGCATGTGCCAGGAGCCTCGTTCGGGACCCTCTATGGATGTCTTTTATCTCCAATCCTCCTAAGAGCCGTATAAATAGATACTGCTGTTGGCTCCATTTCAGAGATAATAAACTAAGATACAGAGAGGTGAAGTAACACCTACAGGGTCGCACAATAGCATAACTTTAAGGCCAACTCTTCTGGTTCCCACTGTAAGGCTTTGAATGTCACACTCACTCCCTTGAGAGGCAGCTCATCCCGTTCTTAGGGCTGTTGTCCGAAAGATTTCTCTCTGGTCCAAGTTCTCACATGCTGTCGGTGATAGTTCTAGACAGAATCATCTCAGTTCAAAAAAGTAAATTCCCAAACTTAAAGCCTAATCAGAGCTCCCTCATTTTTTTTGCATACCCCCACCCACATCTTTCTGATTGCCAAGCCCTATTTATTTAATCGTTCAAGTGTCTTTCCTGCTCTCTGTTTTTCTTTCTTTGCCTTTCCGACTGGAGAGTGAAGACTTGGCTTCTCAGAATGGCTTTCAAGGCTCTTCATACCCAGGCCCCATTCTGCCTTCTGTTCCTCTCGTCTGGCTTTCCACAGAATAACCACTGGGTGCCTCTTGTGGGACTGGCCCTGTTCTAGTTCAGGATAGACATAGGAGAGATAGACTCCAAGTTAGTCCATGGCCTTGTGGAGTTGACATCAGACCATTTAGTCTTCCCTTTTCTGTCTTTTCCTTGCGCTTGTGCAGCTTGTGTGACTGTTTCCTTCAGCTCTGAGTGGCTGAAGTACCTAATAACTTCCTAGTGTCCTTCAAGGCTTGGCTCAGATATCACTTCTCTGCAGCCTGTGTGACTCACTCCTTTGTCTGGGCTTCCACAAGTGTGTTTGTATTTCGCTATAACCTTTGTTCAACCCTGCCCCGTATTTTATTGTATTCTTTTCACTTTTGGAAGCCACGTGTTCTTGACTGAAGGTAAGAACCGTCACTCATTTCTGTATCCCCAGAACATACTCAGTAGAGAGTAGGTGCTCCATGGATATTGCTTTGCATAGTAATTAATTTGTTAAGGGCCTGCTGTGCATCAAGACTGCTAGATATTTTGTGTGTATTGTCAACTTTGCTTCTGCTAATAAGTTTGTGAGTTACAGACATGATTATTACCCATTTTACAGATGAGAAGACTGAAGTCCAGGAAGATTATGTAACTTGGTCAGCATCACATAGCTGCTGAGTGGAAGGGCAGCCATTTGCAGTCAGAGCTGCCTCATTCTAAAGCCCATGCTCTCTTCCCCATGATCCCCGAGAAACACAATAGTGGTTGCCATGGCTCCTGGAAATCCCAATTAAGAATACATATCTCTTTATTTAAAAAAAAGAAAGAAAAAGAATACACATCTCTTCAATTAATACTCATATGACTCAGTTTTTTTTATCTTCCCTCATCCTGAAAGCTTCCTCTTTGAACCTATCTCCTCTTTTACCCATTCTATATTATTAAGCCATGTGTAAAACTGTGCTTCAGCCTGACCAGGTGGTGGCGCAGCAGATAGAGCATCGGACTGGGATGCGGAGGACCCAGGTTTGAGACCCCGAGGTTGCCAGCTTGAGTGCAGGCTCATCTAGTTTGAGTAAAACTCACCAGCTTGGACCCGAGGTCGCTGGCTTGAGCAAGGGGTTACTTGGTCTGCTGTAGCCCCACGGTCAAGGCACATATGAGAAAGCAATCAATGAACAACTAAGGTGTTGTAACGAAAAACTGATGATTGATGCTTCCCATCTCTCTCTATTCCTGTCTGTCCTTATCTGTCCCTCTCTCTGACTTACTCTCTCTGCCTCTATAAAAAAATAAATAAAAGCTCAAAAAAACAAAACTGCTTCAAAAAGCTGAGAGGAAGATTTCTCATTTGCAGATTTGGACACTGGTCTTTTTAAGATGACCATTGACCAAAATTTTGTGTTGAATTTAGGAACAACCATATATAACACAGGACCATGTATCATATATTGTGAATTATACTGAGCATGGTTCAATCAACTCAACTTCCTCCTGTGAACCAAGGTCAAGCAACGATGTCCCCATCATATGCTTGAGTTTGTTGTTGTTGCAAGCCACCTCTGGCCTTAAAGGAGAAAGATTTATTAGAGGAACTGCAAGTAGCTTACAGATAGATATCATAGAAGTTTGGGAAAGGCTAGGAAGCAGGACATTTCCAGTATATTGGCAGATCAAATGTTGTGACCAGCTCAACACTGTCACTGCTGAAATCACTGCTCCCAAATATTTTGACCTCACATCAGTCTGCTTAGATAAATCCGATAGCCTAAGTGTATGTCATGCATCTACCCCATGGCTGTGAATGGGCAGGGGACCTTGACTGCGGAGTCCCACCATGCTTAGGGGTAGCAAGTAATTCTCCAAAGGCAGTTGAAGTGAGAATGGATTCTGGATAGTCCCCAAACCCACAAATATCAGCTGTTCCAAAATTCTACAAGAATAGTAGAGTTTATTGAAAAGAGGTACAGAGTTTTGTTCTATAAATAAAGTCCCACCTTTCATAGATTTCGACCTCCTTTCTGACCAGCATCTTGACTCTGGCATTGGTGGTCCTAGGAAAACTTCCAGCTCTGCAGCCCAAGTTTGATGAGCCTACCCTCACCTTGTATGGCTTCATCTAGTAATTTAAGTCACTAGGAAAGAGGTAATAACATACACAGACCTATAGATAGCTTACTATTAAAGTCCTTCCTGCAGCAAGTCCTAATAAAATCTGAGTTCCAAAAACCCATCATCAAATAAAAAGAAATAGAGTAAATAAATGCACAATCCATGAGATTAATATAGAGCAGGAAGACAATCTTTTTTCCCCTGTAATAATATTTACTTTTATATCCTACTTTATGGGGGTGCTGTTTAATTTCATGTTCATTTACTTTAATTACTTCTTGCATGCAGTTTGCGAGAAAGTTTGCTATTTTCTAACATCTAAAACATGGCTTACTCGAGTGTCGTTTCAGACCCTGTTAGAATTAATATATAATAAAACCTAGTGTGTAAATTTCTCATTTTTCACCTCAAAGGATTATTCATCATAAAAGAATCAGTTTTTTCCAGAGAGATTTTATCAGACTTACAAGTCAAATTAGTTGAATGCATTTCTTCTGCTAATAAACAGGAACGTTACCCTGAAAGCATCTCTACACTGAATTCCAATAATTCAATGTTTCATTGCCTCAAGAGATCAACCTATAAATGACCTAGGAATAAAAAGGTAAATTTATTAGCCTAAAAAGAGATAGTTAAGATGGCGAATTCAAGAGGATAAAAGTGAAGAAAGGTTATAAAATCAAAGTTTAAATATTTGATATATATTTAGATTTTGTAAAAACTAAACAAAATAAAACACAATTTTAAAAAGACCAATTCTCTCCTGCCATAAGTAAGCAAAGCATTTTGGGGGCAGATTTTATATGTTTATGGTTTTGTGTATTTGTGTGCTGTACATGAAGACGGTGCAAGATGGCAGGGGGCCAGTATGTAATTACCTAAGACACTGTCTTGTGTGTCTAATTTAAAAGATGATTGTATAATTGTAGGATCCACAAGCCAAGTTAGACAGTGCCTGGTTTGATTTCGGTCTCCACTTTGATTTGCCTCATGATCTGTGGGTCCAAGATTAATTGAGAGAAGATTTTGGACATGAAACTGTGACAGCCCTTACAGGAATGGAGAGGGTGTAGTTTCTTTCAAGTGCATCTATTAGGAGAAGGTGTGACCACTGACTTCCTGCTGAACCCCAGTGGGCTCACTGGGTCTTGTTGTAAATTCTAAATCCTCTTTTTAAATCCCATCCAAGCTGCTGTGACCTTCTCAGGCTCTTGCTCACAGTGTTTCAGATGTTGACATGGGGGACATTTTGTCTAGTTCACAGTGGAGAAATGCCTTCTTTTTTCTGTAGGACACAGAAGATTGCCCTTATAGAGGACATGTGAAAGTGGTTTTCCTTTCCTTTGGAGATATGTCTCCTGTAGCGGAAGAAGCAGGTGAAGATCGTTTAGGCAGAAACTGGGAATCCAATGTCTGAATGACAAGAGAGAAAATTTTCAGGGCTAACAAGAAAGCCGTCTTCAGTGTGTAGTTGAAATTCACCTTCTATAGTATTTTTGCACAAGATTAAGAATAAAAATGGTTATGATTGATGAAGCATTCAGTGAGTGTCTAACTGTAAGTCAGACTAGAGGGACTTTTAAATCACTCAAATGAAAGATTGCATTATCATGAACATTAATATGTAACAGTTAAGTGTGTCATTGCTTATCATAAGTCCTGGAATTCACAGGGCTGATTGAGGCCAGCCAACTAAAAAGGAAAAACTTTTTAGCAAACACCAGTTCACAGAACCTCTATGAAGGAGGCCAGCCCAGTGGTCATGACTCTGAAGAATTGATTTATTTTTGTGTTCCTAACTCATATGTAGATTTTCGGTAATACTCACGGGGGATTTAAAGATGCCTCCTGAGATATTACTGGGAAGAGAAAGATAGGGTAGAGACTGGGGGAGGAGGGATTGATTCCTGCTGAGAAGAGGAAGTTAGGGAGGAGGAGAAATAGTAAAGAGTAACTTATTAAGGGCATAGAGGTTAGGTTAAATGTTCAGAAGAATTTTTATTTCTTATAGATTTGTTGCCATTTATGTAGTTGACAAATTATCAACTATTACAAAACCAATTCAAGAAAGTGAAATTGGGTTTTTCTTATCTTTTTTTTAAAGATTTTATTTATTGATTTTAGAGAGAGAAGAGAGAAAGGCAGCGGGGAGGGAGGAGTGGGAAGCACCAGCTCACAGTTCCTTCTCACATGTGCCTTACCAGGCAGTCCAGAGGTCTCGAACTGGTGACCTCAGCGCTCCAGGTCAACGCCTTATTCACTGGGCCACCCCAGGCCAGGCTCTTCTCATCTTTTTTTAATCTTTTGAAAAATAATATATTTTCTTCAAAATTATATAAGTGGTATATAGTTATAGCAGAAAATTTGACCTATAAATAAACATTTAAACATTCAAAATTATCTCTGTTCTCAGCTCAGAGATTTGGTGAGTGGAAGGGGTACCCAGACATGTACAGCAGGTACCCTTATACATAGTATATGAAAATATATAAAGCTTATGTTATATATTTTTAATTGTTCTCAGTGAATACAGACTTTTCTATCTTTTTTTTTTTTTTTTTTTGTATTTTTCTGAAGTTGGAAACAGGAGGCAGTCAGACAGACTCCCGTGTGCGCCCGACTGGGATCCACCCGGCATGCCCACCAGGGGGCGATGCTCTGCCCATCTGGGCTGTTGCTCTGTTGCAATCAGAACCACTCTAGCGCCTGAGGCAGAGGCCACAGAGCCATCCTCAGCACCTGGGCCAACTTTGCTCCAATGGAGCCTTGGCTGCAGGAGGGGAAGAGAGAGAGAGGAAGGAGAGGGGGAGGGGTGGAGAAGCAGAAGGGTGCTTCTCCTGTGTTCCCTGGCCGGGAATCGAACCCGGGACTCCTGCATGCCAGGCCGATGCTCTTCCACTGAGCCAACCGGCCAGGGCCTTTTCTATCTTTTTTAAAGCGTATTGTCTCTTGACCCTTTATCTTTGTATCTACGATAACATCAAGCTTGGTATCTTTTTAGTGAGTAAATTCATTAATATTTTGAAAAAGTGCAGTAAGTGCATCATATCAGAATTAAATTTTTGAATGGTATAAGGAAGGGAGAGGGGAAAGCCAGGGTGTCCGCATTTCTTGAGTACCTAGCATGCTGAGTACTATGCTTGACACTTTAAGGTAATTTTGCAATTTATGATCATTCAGTTCTGATGATGAAGATGGTGCTAATGAACAAGTATTGAGCACTTACTGTGTACTAGGTGAGAACTTTGATGTGTATCATTTTATTTAATTCTCACCACAACTCAAAAGTCTAGCTATCTGTATTATTCCCATATTACAGACAGGAAACCTGAGGCTCAGAGAAGTCAAGCTAGTTACTCAGAATCACACAGCCTGGAATGATAAAGCCAGACTGGATGATAGCTCTTAACTACCACCTTGCCTTGCCCCACTTCCACACTAGTGTATGTGCCATTCATGTCCGTGACACTAGCCAACCTCCCAGTATTGCTAAGCTATTTTTTCTAACCTAGGCTTCCTTTGTACAACTTGCCTGGAAGCCTGTCTTTACCTTTTCTTTTCCCTCTGGTGTGAAAGCACTGGGTGAACTGGTGCTATGCAATGCAGTCCTTCCTCCATTCCATCCGGGGCACAGAGACAGACACCGTGCCTGCTCATGATGGTGACTTCAGCATGGGTGCTGCTGTCACCTGTCAGAAAGCATCCAAAATCATTGAGGATGAGCCAAGTTCTTGCCTGAGCTCCTGCTGCAGCATTTGCCCTCCAGGGTGACTCATGTGACTGCATGTGGCCTGTGTACCCTGGGCCTAAGTTTCTGCTCTTCAGTCTTAGAACAGGAAATGTCCATCACCTGGGTGGGGCTGTCCTCCTGTTGCAGTTGGGATTATGCATGCATGTAATCATTTCCCTACCTGTGACCAGGTTTTCTGTAGCTGCTGTTGGCCTAGGATACTTTGTTTCAACTCTCTCTGCTTCTGTACCTTCTCCCCAAACATCAGGATAGTCATGCCTCCCAGGTAGAGCTGTTGGAAGAGTGAGCGAGGGGAGTGCATGAGTAACTGAGCAAAGCCTTGCCCAGAGTTGGAAGGCATTTGATATGAGGCGGTGCTTGTTTTCTTCAGGGATCCTCCAAAAACTGAGAATCACTTTCTTCAATCACAGACTCTCTAGCGACAAGTCACCCTTCTTAGATAACATGAGAATTGGCTAATCACACTTTGATTAGTTTACTTTCTTGAGGAATTTGTCTCTTTCCATTCCTGGGATTTGAGAGATATCAATTAGCATGTTTTCACCAATTGATAACAAAACCTCACAAATAGTGGCTGAAAACATAGGGATATTTATAATTTTCTTGCCCAGAAGTACGAAGTTAGGTGGTCCCAGGACTGGTTAAGCACACAAATAATGCCTGACTGCTGGGTGGGCACATCTGTGATTCTTTTAGCTTTTCCCCCGTGGCCACAGATGATTGCTAAAGCTCCAGCCATCAACATCCTACATAAAGTGGGGGGAAGGACTAAGTCAGAGAGGGAGAGGGAAGGGGAAAGCGAGGGAGGCAGGGAGAAGGGACTGAGAGAGACAGTGAGAAAGAGACCTTTTTGAGTAGTTTCTGTCTAATCAAGGAAAAATATTTTAAAGCAGTTCCCGCTTATATCTTTGGGCTAGAACTAAGTTAAATGTCTGTCCCTAACTGCAGAGAAAGCTGGGCAAGAGGCCATTTCCTTTTATCCAGCTTGAAGAGTGTGAAGGCGGGAGGAAGGATTAGGGCCTCGCTGCTGACTAGTCATCTTGTCCTGTTCACTGTGGAGTAGCATTTTTTACCCGCTCAGGTTAGGCCAAACCCAAGTTTAGACTGTGCCTGGTAATGTCCTGAATGGTGGTATTATTTTCAGTATCATCTAGAATGACTGTGTATTTTTGGATTCCCACTTTCTAGGTAAAGCTGAACTGTCTTGGTATCAAGAAGAGATGGGTAATTCAAACACTCTTTGTTTACTTTTTTCCTCTTCAAGCTGTGCCCCATCTCAAGCTCTCTGTTTCTCACCCAAGAAATGTTTTGCAGATGGCTCAGCTTCCTGCTCAGGACCATCATTCTAGATGTTTCACACCCTGCATGTGGTGTTGGTATGATGACCCCCCCCCCCCCCCAACAATAATCTCTGCCCCTGTTCTTGGTTATTGTGAAAGACACATCCTGACAGCTGTAATGTGTTGATAGAGTGAATGGCTGGGTTTCCAGCCACATTGTTATATCAATACTAATCTTCCTCCAAAACGGAAACATTCATCTCCTGTGGCATTACAGGGAAAAGCTCCATCTGAGGGGTGTTGTCTGGACTTTGCTGGGGAGGAACAGCGTACAGGAATGCCACTATTTAGGAGACCGTTCATAATGTCACTTGTTCCAAGTGGTATGAGTTACTTGCATTAGGAAGTCAGTGAGCGCTTTCTTGAGGAGGATCAAAGTCTCAAAGACTGTGTCCAGGCAAGTGTGCTGTGAAGAGAGTAGCAAGTGCGTTTTCTGACAGGGGGAACAATTATTTTGCAACTGGCTTCTTAAAGAGTGTACTTGGTTCTAATCCTGAAACATAAATCTCTCACCGAATTATTCAGTTAAATCTACAATTCTAGTCAAAACTATAGTTTGAATTTAGATAAAAATTAGATGCCTTTTTTTAATATAAAAATGAAAAGGTTCACAGTAAGAATGGAATTTTTAAAGAGTCATGACCAAAACCACTAAATATCAGAGAATTTATTGTCATTGAGAAGAAAATAAAATTTTAATTAAAATTTAATATATAAGATCTCCAACTGGGAACCAAGTATCCATCTGCCAAGGAGTGGATTCTCGTCACTGTGGGGACTTGGTGACATGGGTAAACTGCACGGTCCACTAGATATAACTATTACATTTAAATGAACTAAAATTACATACATTTAAGACTTTATTTTCTCTGTGGCACTCACTATATTTCAAGTGCTCAATAGCTGCCTAATGGCTGTTGCATCGGACAGAACATCTTCATCATCGCAGGAAGTTCTACTGAACCTTAGACGAATCTATAAGCGATTTTCCCCACCAGAGAACATTTGGCAATATCTGGAGACATTGCTGGTGGTCACAGCTGGGTTGGCGTTGGTGCTGTTGGCATCGAGGAAAGCTGCTAAGCATCCTGTAATGCACAGGACAGCTCCCACAGGGAAGAGTGCCCAGCCTGAAACATCAGTGGCACTGGAGTTGAGAAACTGCCCTCCAGGGGGCGTAGACCTCTGTGGGCCCCAGCTCCTCACTGGAGTTTTAAAGCAATTCCCACTACAGAAATGTTAAGTACCCGGTGTTTTGGATATAATATGGGTTCAAAGTAGGGTTAAAATTTGAGGTTAAATATAGAAACGATGTGTCCCAAGTCCATAGCCCTGTGAGAGGCAAGAGCGGGTCAACAGGACTGCTAGGGGAGCCCCGCTGACACTCTGTCCCTTCCCCTCCTCCCTGCTTCCCCGCTCGCTGCTCCTGACCTCCCACACTGAGTTCTGGAGTGCGCTAGATTGTCCTTCAACTCCAGGCCAGCATCAGTAGCCAGGACGTCAGTTGAGCAGCCAGGGCTCATACTAACAGTTGTCTTGGCAGCAGGTGGATGCCAGTGACGTCTAAGAATCAGGTGTCCTGACCAGAGCTGATTCAGATCTGGGCTCTGCCACTCAGCTCTTTTGTAGCTTAAAGTTAGTCACTTAACTTCTCTGAAATTCAGTCTTTTCCTTTATAAATGGACACAGTGATAGTATGCAGAGTTAATTTAAAGATTAAATGAGAAAGTGCATATAAACTGATTAGTGCAGTCTCTGGCATAGTAAGAATAAAGTTTTATTGGTAGCTTTTATTATTGTCGCTTTGTTACTGTTTGTGCTACTGTGGTTACTGGGCCCAAGAAAGGCTGGCTGTGTATTGATGTGATTCTCTCCTGCCCATGGAGGAAACCTGGGCCCTGGTTGAGCTGGAGCCAGGACTGACCCCTTCCACCTCAGCTTCAATGTCACTTCACTGAGGATCCTTTCTGTTCAGCATGACTAGGCTCCTTCCCCCAGACCCTGCCATTGTTTAGTCACAACGCAAATCTGTCTCTCCATAGAATGTGGTCAGGTTTCTGATGCTATGTTTGTACGTTTTTACTGTTATCTCTTCTAGACTTAGAGTTGGTGTTGACAATTAGGGATTTAGGAATTAATGGCATATTTTAATAAAAAACTGAACTGGTGAAAATGAAGAAAGGCTATGACAGGTAAAGCAGACTGGAGTTTGTGCGCTGACTGATCTGAACTGAATTCTTGCTCTACCTGTTACTCATTTTGTGACCTTGATTATTTAACTTGAGTCTCAGTGTGCCAGATATGTGAAATGGGGAAAATACTTTAAGAATTTTATGACAAATATGCCTTCCACATCAGTCATATATTCAGTGAGTGGAGGTTTTTAGAATGATTCAAGAGCCAACATAGGAGTAAAGCCGAAGGATGATTTATGGATTTGAAACCTTTCTGTCAGAATTAGGCATTGAACTTGAGCTGTAACAACACCTGCCAGGTTAGCATATTTATGTCTCCTAAAATAATTTTACAGTTTGTCCAGCAGATTGACACTTTGGTAGGCTGAAGGTAAGAATATATGGTCAAACTGGTAGTAATTTTTGTATGAATGTTAATAGTTCTGAGAAAGGGATTCGTAAGGTCCTGGGGCTGGCAGGTTAGTGTTGGCCTGTTCTTGGGGACTCCCAGCCTCCTCACTGGTCATTTGTGATCAGAGACTGAGGACCGCTCCCCCACCTCCTCATCCCCAGCTCACCTCCTGTCAGAGGATGAAAGGACCATGTCTCCACCTCTTGTCCATGAATTTGGTCAGAAGACATGAGGCATGTTGTGAGAGCCAAGGGGCTGTTCACCCAGACTGACAAGCTGGTCCATCCCTGACCTGAACCCCCATTACCAGGGCCTAGAGAAGAGCATTAGTCTGTTTTAGACCTCATCTGGAATTGTTTTCAATCTTTAGGTCCATTGGCTTTGAGACAATCTTGAGTTCTTTCTGACTGTGGGTCCTGGCTTGCTCCTCGAACTCTCCCCAGTGTCAGCAACAGAAAGCATGTGGCTGATAACCAGGCTACATAGGGTACGTGAGGTTTACAGACTCTGGTGCTAGCTGTGGGAGCATGGGGCTTTGCTGCCCCATAAGAGTGAACCTATGTTGGAGATATGAAGAAGTACATAGAGGACCACACATCTGTTTTGAGTTCCTATATTGTACCTTTTGTTTACAAATAACCCAAAGGCCTGCTGGCAAAGCAAATAACAGGATTGTATTAGCTCATGGATCTGAAAATCTCAGTAGCAGGAGTCCCCCTCTCTGTGGGCATTGTGAGTGTGTCCTGGCTTTGGCTAGCTCTCTCTTCATTGGGGCAAGCCCAGTCCATGCTCCTAAAGCTTTCAAAAGACCAGCAAAAGGAAGTCTCCCTTCCAGAAGTCCCTCCAGAAGACATGTTCATTCATCCATCAGTCAGTCAGTCTGTCTGGCTAGCAGAGAACAGGACACTGATGAGTCAGGCCCGGCTTATGGTTCCACCTTCTGGAGCCGGGAGAATGGCATCAACCTCCTCTGAACCCCCGGGACTAGATGGGGAAAGGGGCATTTTCCGAAAGCACAGGCAGGCAGGTGTGAGAAGAGGAAGAGGAGTGTGAATGCCAGGCTGGCAGATGCAGTGCGTGTCCACGGCCTGGGTCCCCTTTAGTTGGAGCGTGTGGCTGACTGACCTGACCTGTGCCTGCTGTGTCCCCACTCTGCCTCCAGGGCAGCGAGCAGGCCGCCAGTCCTCCTGCAGCATTAGCACACCTCTTCCCTGCAGGCCTGAGGCCCTGGACTGCCCCCAAGGCTGGAGGAGGTGGCCTTGTCCAAGACACAGGCGGGGCATCCCACACAATGTGACAGGGAGGCCACGTGGCACGGTCCTTGGCTCTTCCCTGCCCGAGAAGAGGTGCTCTGCAGGCTCGAGACAGCTCAGGAGCCTCACACCTGGCAGAATTCTCCCTTTCCTTTGTGACATTTCCCATCAGAATTGCGTTGGGAAATAATCATCAAAATGAAAATGATTTTTGAATAAAAGTATAAGTTTGAGTGTTCTGCACAATACTTTTCCAAATATTGGATAAATTTTTTTTTTTAAGATGCTAGCACTGAGATCACTGGTCCATTTCAATTTTTACTGAAACAAATAAACCCAATAAAAACACTTATGCTGAGTGCTGTAGCAGCACAATAAAAGAATTGCACTGTATTGAATTTATTGATTTATTTATTTACTCCAACTGGAAAATCGAGTATTGTGTTAATGTATTTTATAAGAATCACACTGCTCGATGAAATGGCTAATTTATTTTAGCGTATACATAAATAGCTAGCAATTTTCCATGAGACAGGCTAATGAAAATGATGCAATGAAATAGTCTATACTGCGAGGAGTGACGGGGACGAGCTGTTATTGGGTGAGTGCTAAGAAGCACTGAACTGGCCATCATATCTTTGAACTTTTGAACTGCTCCTTGTTTTCATATGATTTATTGATTTTGCTATCTCTCTGTTTAGCTCAACTTTAGTTTTTGCCCAGCAGTGCAGATAAGTGGCATAGGAGATTGAATTTCATGGGTATTTGGGGTTAAAACCTATCTTTAAGAAGAATGCTAAACATGTTTTAATAAAACATGAGTCGCTGGGGTTTTAGGTTTCTGTGTGATATGGATCTGATAAGGACCGAGGCCGCTTAGAGGCCATCCTGGGGTTCCTGGCTGGGGAGGCACTCCTTTTCTGAGCTCTGGAAGTTTCACGGGGCCACGTGCATGTTCCCTTAGTCCGACAGGCTTCATTCTTAATTGCATGTGTCATTTCTTCCCCTGCTTTGCCCTCTCTCTCAGGCCACATGCTTTACCCAGTGCCTGATATCTGGGGCTCTCTCAGGTCTTGCCTCCCCCCTTGCACAATGAGGGACGGCTGCTATTTAAATACCCTCTTTCGGCAGATCTTTCAGGAAAACTGCTTTCAAGAGCAGCCAGGGCTCTCACCTAGGGATGAAGACATGGAAGCTTGCTGTGCGTTGGGGCCGAGTCTGGCTCGCTGACTGCTCCACGCTCTCCAGCTCCCTCTGACCCACTGTCTGTGTCTGTGGTCCTCTTCCGCCCTGCCCTGCTGTCCTCCCCAGCCAGCCCTGACCTTGGAGGGTCCTGTTTCCCTTCTGTTTGCTTGGGGGTGGGGAGCTTGTGCTGAGTGACAGAAAGCAGCCTTACTTTTTACTGTTGTCTTTGAGCCGACAGAACTTTTCTTGAATATGTAACATCTTGGGAACTCATACTTGATATTTTTTGTTTATTAGCTAATTACTAACGGATCACTTGACAATAGTATTTTATGTTGCCATTTTTCTTTTGGGAAGAGGGGGTTGGATGAGGTGGGACAGAGCTTCATCATGTAAAAGTAACCATCCTAGAAATTTCAGGTAATAAATTTCCAGGCGCATGAGTGGTTAACACTCTTTCCTCAGACACAGTATGTGAATGTGGAATTTTTTATGAAGGTAATGGTCTCTTTCTTTAAAAATCTGATTTATTTGAAGGTACTTTTAAATGATCAAGTAATTTTAACCTTCAGGAAGAGATGGGGTGGGGGCGATGAGCAGGCAAGACTTGGGTCTCTGCAAGGGTTTGAAAATTCACACCCCTTTCATGATTAAACTGGCAGAATCTTTATTTGGATGTTAAAAGCTTTTTCTTACATTGCAAACATTCTCAGCAAATTCACAGTCAGATATTTGGAAACAGCTAACACTTTTAAAAAGGAGGAGGAGGGCCTGTACGAACCAGGAAACAAAATTATTGGGAATGGCTAAAAAAGACAAGACTGGCCCCAGCACCATTAGCTGGGGGGGAAAAATTCCATTTCATTGCAACTATGTTATTGTTTACTTTACCATACACATCCTAATATGGTTACCTCCCCGTCAGAGGCGCCAAGCCCAGGGGTTGAGAGGCCCCCTCCGGGAGAAAGCTCCTAACTGCTGCTCAGACAATAAGAAACAAGCGGTACAACTCCACAAAAGGCTTCCCGGAAAATAAGTGTCAAATAAATCCTGCAGAACTCTGGCTTGTGCCACTGAGCTCTGTGTATGCAAACCTGTTTTTGTGCCATCGCTGCCCACGCTGAGCCGCGCTTGTTTGGAAATAAGCCCTGCTTTTCATTCTCCTTTTTACCCCCTCACTTCATCTGAGGGCTCTGGATTAATTCCTTGAGACATATCTTTGCATATATGTCTCATGAGTTATGTTTCCTGGAGCCTTTTACTAGGAACATTAAGGTAAGAATGTTGATTTAGCCTGGGACCTTTGTCACTCAAACTAATGCTCATCAGTGATAGAGACATTGTAAAGAAATATTGCAGAGGTCTTTTGCGGCCCCCCTCCCAAACGGAGAGGTGCAATTGCTTTTAATTGTCATGCATGGATTCAGAAAAAAAAATGCCACCAGTTGTGAATGAGACGGAGCAGAAGTGTACTCACTGGTGTAAACACTGGTGAAGACACCCCGGTAGTGTGGCAGCCACAACAGTTTCATTGGGAGGCTTTACTGCTGTTTCTTCCGATTCTTCTTTTCCACTTGTGATATTTCTTTTTCTCCTTCTTCCTTTTTTTCTTCAAACTCTCCTGGTCTTTTCCAAATCCTCATGGTCTTGAGGCTTGCCTGTTATTATCTGCAACTCTAGAACAAAGGTAGGTTGCTCAACTCTGTGCTTCGGGGGAGGGCCAAGTTATTTTGGGAGGGATGTCTTCCTACTGCATGAGTGGCTGACCTAAAAGGAGGCGGGAGGGGGCTGCTTGGAGCCGAGGTATGAGCTAGCACGCACTGTGGCAGCTTTTATGTAGTGGAGTTTATTTTTATGCAACTTAAAGAAGCTGACAGCATCTTTCGTAGAATGGACTGTAGAATGGACTCATTAGCTCCTGAAATTCTACACTTGATATCACACCGATGTGTTCATTGTATTACAAAGCTGGGGCTCAGACATTTAGGGATGCTTGAATTTAAGACAGCAGAGAGGATTTCCTCTTTGGATTCTACATTCAGTTTATCAAAATTAAATGAAGGACCTAGGAATTTTTTTTTCCTTTTCTTTTGAATTTTAATGTAAAGGTGTGAGTGTTTAGATGACTGGCATATGTACTTTTTCTTCTGCCTTTGGTCTAATTGCTTTAATTCCCTGGACATCTTTACTTATTTCTCAGTAATTTTGTTCTCAAATTTTGCGTAATCCAGTGCTCTGTTAAAGCCAAGGTAGTGAGTGGTTTGCTGTTTTTAACTAATTGTGCCTTGCTGAATGGTAACACAATAGACAGAGAAGAAAGCTAGAAATTCATCTCTACTAGGAAAGGGGACTGGAACAGAGTGGTGTCGATTCCTAATTGAAAACAAGGGCAGATTAGGCTTCATGAGGGATAATACAGGCTATCAATCATAATAAATATATTTGGCAACATTGTGTTCACGTTATGTAGTTTTCAGTTAAAAAAATCAAAGTCGGTGATTAAAAGAGGGAATAGTTCTCTGGCTTGTGAGATGCTGGGCTGTATTTGTTCATTAGTTGAAGCCGCATTAAAAGTGAGCAGTCTGTTCCAGAATCAAGTATGTCGTTCCCAAGCAGATTTGAAACGTCGCTGTCCAAGTGCAGTCTCGGGTTCATGCCGCAGAGCTTGGCTTTTTCTGAACATCTCAGAGTCAGCCGGACCCGGAGTGCTAAGAATCGTGTTTCACATTGTCACCATGCTTGCACACTCCTGACAGCTTCCTGGCTGCACACCCCTCTCTGTGCATGCACTGTAGCCCAGTCAAGGTGAAGAAGCCCTTTGAAAAATAGAAATCCAGTGTACTTACCCAAAATGAGCTTTAACAGCCTCAAAGTTTGTATCTTAGAAAGCTGCTGATTATGCTTGTCGGAAAACACATCCGAGTGGAAGGTTCTGAGTCCAAACAGAATCCAGTACTGCTTTCGAAATACAACTGTACACCGTGCTTTTAAAGAGGTTTATTTTTACTTTGGGGCCATGGATGGGGTGATTGGAATTAGTAGCCTTTAATTAGACGGGGAGATATTCAGATTTTACAGGGATTTATGTTAGAACATGGACTGGCGGTGGCTCTTTCCTCATTATGAATCCTCCCTGCCATAATGAGGTTCATCATTAGTTGATGGAGTGGATTTTCCCCAGCTCTACCTTGAAAGGCACGTAATTTACATACTACTTCAGAGCCTTAGCTTTAATGGATTCCTTGATGAATAAAATGAAAAGCTACTTTCTTTAAATTTTTGAACACTGTTTAGATAATACGATTTTAATAAGACATTCAATTTGCTTGTTAAGTATATTTGAAAGTGTCTTTTTTTTTCTTATGGGGAAAAATATAGTTTGACCTGTCTCACTGTATATCACAGTGGAAGTTATCCTCACAGATATCAGAGAACATATGGCAGGCACATTTTTAAGAAATGGGGAGATTCTTAGGCAAAGTACCATTTTGCATGTGAGTCTCAAGATTATTGATTTTTGTGTAGAAACTCATCTGACGTTACATGGTCATAACGAAAGAATTGAAGACAAGCTTATTGTTTGTGTGTGGTTTTGCGTATCTAAAATATGCGTGCACGCCTGCTCTGGTCCACATCGGAGCAACAGCCAGTCGCACCTTCTGGTTTATTTTAATTGAGGAAAAAGCAGAAACTTTCCTGACGCAGGTCCTGTTTGAAACTGCTGTGTAGCTGTGATTTGAAAAAGGGAAATTGAGTTGGAAGCTTTGTAATATGTTGTCAGGTTATCAAATTAGGAGCATTCTGGTCTAACCCATAAATTTGGCAAATTTTCTGGCTCTGTTACTCTTCCCTGTTTAGATTGGAATGAGGAGAAAAATCAGCTTTGATTCAGCATGGTATGAACACAGATGTCATTTCAATAAATGTGGGGGTTTAGTAATAGCGTGTTATTGAACATGTCCTTTTCCTGTTGGAGACAGGTCACCCCTGCATTGTTATCACTGATGCAATGGATACAGGTTTCCGAGGGTTTGTCACAGTCAGTAACAGGGAAGGTGTCTAAATGTAAGTGAAGCCTTGTTTTGATAGAACGCTTTATTACCAGAAAATGATCAGCATATATTAACATTAATAGAATAGTCCGTGTCATTCTTTTTTAGGTAATTTACCTCTGCTATAGACCTGTCTGCTTAAAAAAAATCGTCCTCTCTTCTAAAACATATATTTGTTTAGAGAGTTTTCACTGAAGTGTACATGACAATTACAGCTGTTCATTAACAAAATTGGGTATTTGTTTTAAACTTTAACCAATCACTTTGATATGCTAATTATGGTGTAATTTAATTTGAGCCCTGTAATGATGATGCCGTTATTATGGACATAAATGATGCAGTTAAGCTGAGAGTAATCTCATTTGCATACTGTACATGCCAGTAAATTAAGCCCTTTCTTTAACTGCTTCAGCTTTAATTTTCCACTTCTTTTCACACAGCTCCTTTTCAGCCCCTCTTATAAGCCCACTTTGTAATAGTCCTGATGACTGACTGTTTGATGTGAAGAGTTTCTCACCACAATAATGCAGGACAGAAGATGTAACATTTAAAGGATCCATTATCTTGCTGAGTGTTCCTTTAAGGAGGAAGACTTAGAGAGGGTGAGGGGAGATTGAGTGTCCTGTCCTTTACTGGGCTGTGAAGGCCCCCAGTTAAAGTAATTTGAGATGCCAAATGCTCTTCACTCAATCTCGAATCAGACTTGGGACCTATTATTTACAAGTGAATGCTTTTCCCCACCATACTGTAATTGTACAGGCACAAATTGTGTTGTGTTTAACAGCAGTGAACTTCATGTGGTCCCTTACTGCAATTATCCCCCCTGCTAATTGGAGGTGAAAGTTATTTAGCCCACGTATTACAGTTCTTGAAATCTAAACTCTTACAGATGAGATTATAATTTGAAAACGACAAAATACACTGACTGCCATTTCCAAAAGGAACTGTTTTTCCCTCTGCCTGGATTGTCAAAAAAGAAATTCCACCCAGTGGTGTGAGAACCCTAACACAATGTACGTGGTCGTCCTCCAGATGTAAGCCCGGGATGGCTGTCCTCCGAGCTGGGAGATCCACCATGTGGCTTTTGATAGCGTTGGCCAGTGAATTGTCATTCAACTTGAACAAAGGGTACAAAGGGCCATAACTAAAGTCTTCTTCATCCTGCGCAAGCTCTCCTGTGGCTCGTGCTGAAGCCAGTGGGAGTTGAGTGGGTGTAACTGAGGACTGAATTTAGCTCTGTGATTTTAAAAGGGTCATAGGCCTAAAAATAGTTCAAGCTGCTTGACTCTCCTTCAGACTACTTCCTCGGCAAATAGGAGAGTATTAAAAAGAGTAATTGGCTGTGTCCATCCTCATTTCTTGGAACTAAAAGCCTTGCCCTCCCTTTCTAAGCATTCCCAATTTCTGTACCTCCTGACCCAAAGTTTGCCAGGGCTTCCCGTCCCTTCCCTCAGCAGCCCGTGGGGAAGCTGCCTCCTCCAGGACCTTGGCAGGCAGGAACTTCCTGGTAGTGCCATGGCTAAGCACACATAGGGCTTCCTCCTCCTGCTTCCAGTGAAAACTGGGACAGGGCATCTTTGCCTAACTTTGGAGATGACATGTCATCTCCAAATTGCTTTTAAATTAAGTGAATGGTGCCATACTGTTCACAGGTCAGGTTGTTTGAAAGTAGTTTAAACTCATTGAAAAGTGTAAACCTGTGTTTTTTCCTCCCCTTTATATAACTTAAAAAGTACCAAAGGAGCCCTGGCCGGTTGGCTCAGCGGTAGAGCGTCGGCCTAGCGTGCGGAGGACCCGGGTTCGATTCCCGGCCAGGGCACACAGGAGAAGCGCCCATTTGCTTCTCCACCCCTCCGCCGCACTTTCCTCTCTGTCTCTCTCTTCCCCTCCCGCAGCCAAGGCTCCATTGGAGCAAAGATAGCCCGGGCGCTGGGGATGGCTCTGTGGCCTCTGCCCCAGGCGCTAGAGTGGCTCTGGTCGCAATATGGCGACGCCCAGGATCGGCAGAGCATCGCCCCCTGGTGGGCAGAGCATCGCCCCATGGTGGGCGTGCCGGGTGGATCCCGGTTGGGCGCATGCGGGAGTCTGTCTGACTGTCTCTCCCCGTTTCCAGCTTCAAAAAAAATGAAAAAAAAAAAAAAAATTTAAAAAGTACCAAAGGATGCAAAGATGTTTCAACAAGCTTTGAAAAATAGATGTGTGTGGCTGTAATTTTGTATCCAATATTATATTCACAAATGAGGAACTTTTTTGTTTTCAATGAAATTGAGGGAGGTGAAGGAAAGGAGTTATGATTTTATGTAATAGTGTAGAATATTTTCATTTTTATTAAATAATATAGGCTAGACTTTCTCAGGTCAGACCGAGCTCCTAACAAATATTCCCACTGGGAAATTTCCAACTTCTTAGAAGGATGAGTAAGCAAACACATTAATTACCACAAGAGCTCAAGTTCCTTGAAGGTAAAGGAATATTTTTCTGATTTTCCAGCACTTGGAAACATGCCTTGCACATAGTAGGTATTCAAGAAGTATTTCCTCATTAAAATCAATGTGCTTTTTCTCGTAAGCTTATCAGCATCAAGTGAGAAAATGAGGAATAAATTGCTTTCTAAAGTATAAAGCCTTTAAATATGCATGATGGTGTTTAATTTAGATGGTAAACCCCATCCATCCATTCTTCCTTTGGCCCCTTCCATGTGTGTGAGCCATTCTCGAGTGTTTCCCATTAGACAAGAGCACTTCTAGGTAGGTTTCTGATGAATGCCTGTAAAGATAATAACAACAACTAATAGCTATGGAGCACAGCTGTGGGCCGGGCACTGCGCTAAGTGCTTGTTATAGGTGATGCCATTGAACCCTGCAGTCACCTTCCAAGGTAGGCATCATTAGTCTCATATCTCAGATGTGGCATCTGTAACGCAGATCCAGCCCCAGGTCACACCGCTGAAGGGCTGGAATCTGTACTCCTTTAGGAAAACCCTCGTGCTCACTCCTGGGCACTGCATTTAAATCCTGGTTGTCTTGTAGAGACAAGCACACTCTGTTACTGTAGTGTGTGCACAAAGTATATACTAGGTAACTGTATCTTAGGTATATTGTACATACACTTATTAAATAGCAGCAGCTAAGTATCTTACATCTTTCATCTCCATAGAGGCTGGGCAAGGTAACTGTTATTTGTCCCTATTTACTAATGAGGAAGCTGACATTCAATCAAATTAAATATCGTGCTTGCACAGGAAGTGACTGAACAGGGCTTCAAACCCAGGCCCTTGGCCCGCAAGGGCTCTGCTCACTCAGTCACCACTCTGTGCTCCCTGCTAAGCTAGATGGAGCTTGAACATTTTGTGCTCCTAAGATAATTAACTCACTTCTCTGTGCCTGTGGTAGTTAAGACCTTTCCTATTTGGGGATTTAGACTTTTTATTTTTTATTTATTTATTTATTTTTTTCATTTTTCTGAAGCTGGAAACAGGGAGAGACAGTCAGACAGACTCCCGCATGCGCCCGACCGGGATCCACCCGGCACGCCCACCAGGGGCGACGCTCTGCCCATCCTGGGCGTCGCCATGTTGCGACCAGAGCCACTCTAGCGCCTGGGGCAGAGGCCACAGAGCCATCCCCAGCGCCTGGGCCATCTTTGCTCCAATGGAGCCTTGGCTGCGGGAGGGGAAGAGAGAGACAGAGAGGAAAGCGCGGCGGAGGGGTGGAGAAGCAAATGGGCGCTTCTCCTGTGTGCCCTGGCCGGGAATCGAACCCGGGTCCTCCGCATGCTAGGCCGACGCTCTACCACTGAGCCAACCGGCCAGGGCCGGGATTTAGACTTTAAATGTGAGCTCTAAATATATAGCTGAGACAGCTCCTGATTCCCAGTCTTCAGGGTAATGTGAATTCCTGGCAGGGAACACCTCCTGCTCTTCATGAGCTCCGCCCCCAAATGTACAAACTGGACTGTTGTTCGGTTCTTTTTTTTCTTGGAAGATGAATTCTCTGTGCTGCCACCGCCCCCTTTTCTGAAACTAAATGTTGTTGGGGTGATGCTGGTTGACATAATTATATAGGTTTCAAGTGCTCAACTCTACAACACATCTCTGTTCACCCCCCAAGTCAAGTCTGCATCCATCACCATTTATTCCTCCAGCCCCTCCACCACCACCACCCACAGTCTCCACACTGTTGTCGCCTTCCCTTTGCGTGAAGTCTGTTATACTTTTATCTCGATAGATGACAGAATGAACATCAGCTGCACAGTGCATAGACACGGATCTGTAGATGTTTACATGGATCCCTGTGGACATGTACGGAATCAGTTTAATCTTATTTATTCGATGGTAGGGACATGTAGAGAAAACAGTGGGGACAATTCAAGGGGACTCTGTGCCTCCTTGTCCGCAGACTTTCCCGGCGTTGTCCCTCAGACCGGATCTCAGCAGCTGTGCCAGTTCAGGCATGTGAAGTAGTAACTGTGGGTGGCGTCCCTTTCTCTTACATTCAGAAACTTTTCCAACCCAGTGTCTGGAAATGCTCTTAGGCCTGCACTGTTCAGTGTGGGAATCACTAGCCAGATGTGGCTGCTGAGCCCTTGAAAGGTGGCCCCAATCAGATGCCATATGTATAAAATATATGCTGGCATCCAGAGACAGTAGAAAAAAGAAGGATGTAATCTATCTCAATAACATTTATATTGATTGCATATTGAAATTAAAATATTTTCGATGCATTAGATTAACTGAAATATATCTTTTAAAAGTAACTTTAGCCCTAGCCGAACAGCTCCATTAGTTAGAGCATTGTCCTGATACACAGAGGTTGCCAGTTCGATCCCCCGGTCAGGGCACTTACAGGAACAGACCCATGTTCCTGTATTTCTCTCTCTCTCTCTCTCTCTCATCAACCAACAAAAATTTTTTAAATAAAAATAAAAGTAATTTTATGTGTTTCTTTTTACTTTTGTAATGTGGCCAGTAGATATTTTAAAATTACACATTGGCTGTCATTATCTTTTTATGAGACAGTGCACTTCTAGAAAATATATCCCACCTTTCTATGCATGATGCTTGGTAGACCAAATGGTGGCCCAAAGATTTATCCCCCAAATGGTTAGAACGCTGCAGTGAGTCTTCCACAGAGGACACAGCCTACAGTACAGGTTCAGGAAGTATTTGGGATGAAGCCCCAGATAGCAAATATTTCTACATGGAAGACACTAGGGAAATAATCCCTTTGGTTTTTTTCAACACTTTGTCCTTCCTAATCCGATTATGAATATAGCACATACCTCACTATTTTGAAGAACTTGGATCTAGCTCATCTACCATAACAATCCCATTAGCATAGGTGATCAGACTAGAAATGGGAGTCCTTTTTTAAAAAAATTTATTAAATTTAATGCAGTGACATTGATAAATCAGGGTACATATGTTGAAAAAAAACATCTCTAGATTATTTTGACGTTTGATTGTGCTGTGTACCCCTCCCCCAAAGTTAAACTGTCTTCTGTCACCTTCTATCTGATTTTCTTGTGCCCCTCCCCTCCCCCAACCCCTCTCTCCTTCTTCGCACAATCCCCCCTCCCCCCACCCCCCACCCGTGTTGCCATCACATTCTTGTTCATGTCTCTGAGTCTCATTTTTATGTCCCTTCTATGTATGGATTCATATAGTTCTTTGTTTTTTTTCTGATTTACTTATTTCACTCTGTATAATGTTATCAAGGTCCATCCATGTTATTGTAAATGATCCGATGTCATCATTTCTTATGGCTGAGTAGTATTCCATAGTATATATGTACCAAAGCTTTTTAATCCACTCGTCCTCTGACGGACACTTGGGCTGTTTCCAGATCTTCGCTACTGTGAACAATGCTGCCACAAACATGGGGGTGCATTTCTCCTTTTGGAGCCATTCTATGGTGTCCTTGGGTATATTCCTAAAAGTGGGATAGCTGGGTCAAAAGGCAGTTCGATTTTCAGTTTTTTGAAGAATCTCCATACAGTTTTCCATAGTGGCAGCACCAGTCTGCATTCCCACCAGCAGTGCAGGAGGGTTCCCTTTTCTCCACATCCTCGCCAGCACTTATTCTGTTGATGAGCGCCATTCTGGCTGGTGTGAGGTGATATTTCATTAATTTGCATTTCTCTAATGATTAGTGATGTTGAGCACTTTTTCATATGCCTATTGGCCATCTGTATGTCCTCTTTGGAGAAGTGTCTATTCATCTCTTTTGCCCATTTTTGGATTGGATTGTTTGTCTTCCTGGTGTTGAGATTTACAAGTTCTTTATAAATTTTGGTTATTAACCCCTTATCAGACATATTGTCAAATATGTTCTCCCATTGTGTAGTTTGTCTTTTTATTCTGTTCTTGTTGTCTTTAGCTGTGCAAAAGCTTTTTAGTTTGATATAGTCCTATTTGTTTATCCTGTCTTTTATTTCACTTCCCTATGGAGATAAATCAGCAAATATATTGCTCCGAGAGATGTCGGAGAGCTTACTGCCTATGTTTTCTTCTAAGATGCTTATGGTTTCACGGCCTACATTTAAGTCTTTTATCCATTTTGAGTTTATTTTTGTGAGTGGTGTAAGCTGGTGATCTAGTTTCATTTTTTTGCAGGTAGCTGTCCAATTTTCCCAACACCATTTGTTAAAGAGACTGTCTTTACTCCATTGTATTTCCTTGCCTCCTTTGTCAAATATCAGTTGTCCATAGAACTGTGGGTTTATTTCTGGGTTCTCTGTTCTGTTCCATAGATCTATATGCCTGTTCTTATGCCAGTACCAGGCTGTTTTGAGTACAATGGCCTTGTAGTATAACTTGATATCAGGAAGTGTGATATCTCCCACTTTATTCTTCTTTTTTAAGATTGCTGAGGCTATTCGTGTTCTCTTCTGGTTCCGTATAAATTTTTGGAATATGTGTTCTATATCTTTGAAGTATGTCATTGGTATTTTAATTGGTATTGCATTGAATTTATAGATTGCTTTGGGCAAAATAGACATTTTAATGATGTTTATTCTTCCTAACCATGGTATATGCTTCCACTTGTTTGTATCTTCCTTGATTTCTTTTATCAATGCTTTGTAAATTTCCGAGTACAAGTCTTTAGTCTCCTTGGTTAAGTTTACTCCTAGGTACTTTATTTTTTTGGTTGTAATTGTGAAGGGGATTGTTTCCTTAATTTCTCTTTCTGACTGTTCATTGTTGGTGTATAAAAATGCAAATGATTTCTGAGTATTGATTTTATATCCTGCCACTTTGCTGAATTCATTTATCAGGTCCAGTAGCTTTTTGACTGAGACTTTAGGGTTTTCTATATACAATATCATATCATCTGCAAATAATGATAGTTTTACTTCTTCTTTTCCAATTTGAATGCCTTTTATTTCTCCTTCTTGTCTGATTGCTGTTGCTAGGACTTCCAGGACCATGTTAAATAAGAGTGGTGAAAGGGGGCACCCCTGCCTTGTTCCTGATCTTAAGGGTATTGCTTTTAATGTTTGCCCATTGAATATGATGTTGGCTGTGGGTTTCTCATAGATGGCTTTTATCGTGTTGAGGTATGTTCCCTGTATTCCCACTTTGCTGAGAGTTTTGATCATGAATGGGTGCTGGATTTTATCAAATGCTTTTTCTGCATCTATTGAAATTATCATATGGTTTTTCTCCTTCTTTTTGTTTATGTGATGAATCACATTGATTGATTTACGAATATTGTACCAGCCTTGCCTCCCCAGAATAAATCCCACTTGATCATGTTGTATGATTTTTTCCATATATTGTTGGATCCGGTTTGCTAATATTTTGTTGAGGATTTTAGCATCTATATTCATCAGAGATATTGGCCTATAATTTTCTTTCTTTGTGTTGTCTTTGCCTGGTTTTGGAATCAGAATTATGCTCACCTCATAAAAGGAGCTTGGAAGTCTTCCTTCCTGTTGAATTTTTTGAAATAGTTTGAGAAGGATAGGAGTTAGTTCTTCTTTGAATATTTGGTAGAATTCCGTTGTGAAGCCATCGGGCCCTGGACTTTTCTTTGTTGGGAGTTTTTTGATAACTGTTTCAATCTCATTTGTTATAATCGGTCTGTTTAGGTTTTCTGATTCTTCCAGATTGATATTTGGAAGATTGTATGTTTCAAGGAATTTGTCCATTACATCTAGGTTGACTAGTTTTTTGGCATACAGTTCTTCATAGTATTTTCTTACAATATTTTGTATTTCTGTTGTGTCAGTTGTTATTTCTCCTTTCTCATTTCTAATTTTCTTTATTTGAGTCCTCTCTCTCTTTTTCTTGGTGAGTCTAGTCAAAGGTTCATCAATTTTGTTTACCTTTTCAAAGAACCAGCTCCTAGTTTCATTGATCCTCTGTATTGTTTCTTTAGCTTCTAGGTTATTTATTTCTGCTCTGACCTTTATTATTTCCTTCCTTCTACTACATTTAGGCTTTACTTGCTGTTCTTTTTCTAATTCTTTTAGCTGCAGGGTTAAGTTGTCTATTTGAGCTTTTTCTAGCTTCTGAAAGTATGCCTGTAGTGCTATGAACTTCCCTCTTAGTACTGCTTTTGCTGTGTCCCATAAATTTTGAGTTGTTGTATGCTCATTGTCATTCGTTTCTAGGAATTTTTTTATTTCTTCTTTGATCTCATTCTTAATCCATTCATTATTTAACAACCTGCTATTTAGTTTCAATGTGTTTGAGAATTTTTGAGCTTTTCTGTTGTGGTTCATTTCTAGTTTCATGCCATTGTGATCGGAGAAAGTGCTTGATATGATTTCGGTCTTCTTAAATTTGTTGAGAGCACTTTTGTGCCCTAACATGTGGTCTATCCTAGAGAATGTACCATGAGCACTTGAAAAGAATGTATATTCTGCTGCTTTAGGGTGAAAGGTTCTGAAGATATCTATTAAATCGAGTTGATCTAGTGTTTCCAATAAGTCTGCTGTTTCTTTGTTAATTTTCTTTCTTGAGCATCTATCTAGTGATGTTAGTGGGGTATTGAAATCCCCTACTATTATAGTATTGCTGTTGATCTCGCCCTTTAAATCCATCAAAGTCTGCTTTATATATTTGGGTGCTCCTATATTAGGTGCATAGATATTTATAATAGTTATATCTTCCTGTTGGATTACTCCCTTTATCATTATGTAGTGGCCTTTATCTCTTACTATATCCTTTGTTTTAAAGTCCAATTTGTCTGATATAAGTATTGCTACCCCAGCTTTTTTTCATTTCCATTTGCATGAAATGTTTTTTTCCATCCTTTTACCTTCGGTTTATGTGTATGTTTTGTTCTAAGGTGTGTCTCTTGTAGACAGCATATGTATGGGTCCTGTTTTCTTATCCACGCAACTACCCTATGTCTTTTGATTGGATCCTTTAATCCATTTACGTTTAAGGTTGTTATTGATATGTAGTTGTTTATTGCCATTTTCTTCTTTAAAAAGGTGTATTCCTTTTTTGCTATATTCTTTTCCCACTTTGATCTGTTTACAACAGGCCCCTTAACATTTCCTGCAGCATTGGTTTGGTTGTAATGAATTCCTTGAGTTGTTTTTTGTCTGGGAAGCTTTTTATTTCTCCTTCGATTTTAAATGATAGCCTTGCTGGATAAAGTAGTCTTGGTTGTAGGTTCTTGTTCTGCATTACTTTGAATATTTCTTGCCATTCCCTTCTGGCCTCAAGTGTTTCTGTTGAGAAGCCGGATGTCATCCTTATGGGGCCTCCTTTGTAGGTGATAACGTTTTTTTCTCTTGCAGCTTTTATTATTTTCTGTTTATCGCTTAGCTTTGGTATTTTAATTATGATGTGTCTTGGTGTAGGTTTCTTTGGGTTTCTCTATAATGGAGTCCTCTGTGCTTCTTGGACTTGTGAGAGTTTCTCTTGCATTAATTTAGGGAAGTTTTCAGCTATGATATGATTGAACAAATTCTCTATCCTTGTTCTTTTTCTTCTTCTTCAGGAACCCATATGATGCGGATGTTATTTCTCTTCATGTTGTCACAGAGCTCTCTAAGGGTTTCCTCTGACTTTTTGAGTCTCTTTTCTCTTCTCTGCTTTCATGCCTTCATTCCAGTTGTCCTCCAACTCGCTGATTCGATCCTCAGCTCTATCTATCCTGTTTTTAATTCCTTTCATTGTGGTCTTTATTTCTGATATTGTATTTGTCATCTCCGACTGATTCTTTTTTATACTTGCTATTTCTTTATTTAGGTGTTCATAATGACCATCCATTGTTGTTCTAAGATCCCTAAGCATCCTTACCATCATTATTTTGAACTCCGCATCTGGAAGTTTGATTATTTCCATATTACTCAGTTCATCTCCTGAAGGTGTCTCTTGTGGTTTCATTTGGATTGCACTTCTTTGTCTTCTCATTGTCTGTTTTTGGGTTTTTTATTTGTAGAGTTGGTTGAGTCTAGGCTTGGTGTTGTCTGCCTCCAGTTTTCAGTTATTACTAGGTCTTCTTGGGTTGGTATCAGCTGTTATCTGTAATCCACTTTTGGATTTGGGCAGCTTTGAAGTCTTGATTTGTTTGTTTTCTTAACAGGTGATAGTCTTTTTACTGATCTCAGCAGGGGGCTTCCTTGAAACTGTCATATCATTCAGCAATCCCGCTCCTTGAAATTTATCCAAAGGAATTGAAAACTTTTTGTCTGTGGTGGTGCAGTGGATAAAGCGTCGACCTGGAAATGCTGAGGTCGCCGGTTCGAAATCTTGGGCTTGCCTGGTTAAGGCACATATGGGAGTTGATGCTTCCAGCTCCTCTCCCCCTTCTCTCTCTCTGTCTCTCTCTCCTCTCTGTCTCTCCTCTAAACACAGGTCAGATGCCGAGATGCTGATGTGTTTTCCCAGAAGAGGCAGACGGTGCTACTCTCGCTCTTTGGGGTGCATGCTGCCTGCTGCCTCTATAATGTCCACCAAACTTAGTAGAACTAGGACCCAGCTCCTGATTTCTGATCCAGCACCGTCCACCCTCACTGTATTTGTTCTTAATGTTGACATTAGACATTTGATATCATTTCTAATGAATTAATATCTTAATGATTCATATTCACTAGATTAAATGTATATGTGGACAAGTCCTCCCGGGGGTGAGGACGACGGAGACCAGGTTCAGTGACGCAGATCCGAAATGGGAGTCCTTGAATGTTTCCAGATGACTCTATGCTGGTGTCTGATAACCTCAAAGAACTGGTCCATAGAGCCACAGGTTCCTATTGGGGTATTTCTCTTAGGTAAATAGATGCTCCTTATATATAGTCTTTACCTGGTACAAGTGTATACTGTGTATACATTCAGTATAATTTTCAGTATACATTCAGTATAAATATAGTTGGTTTTTTAAAGAAAAAGAACAGCATTATCTGAATGTACATTATTCAGCAAATGTTGATTAGGAACCCATCTTATTAGGTATGGTGGGCTCTCCACCTTCTGACAGTTTGTTCACTATCTAAACAGGTAAGACATGTCCTAGATAATGTAAATCTAAGATGGGAAAATTCACTGGTTGCTAAGTTGGAGCTATGTTGTTTGTCTTGTCAAATGATCCTTTGATTTTTTTCAAGAGGATGTATAATAAATATCCATTAAAGACTCAAGTGTTCTCCAAATTTTATTTACTGTACAGATGACATAGGGAAAACATGATTTTAATTGTAAATATCCAGTAACTCGAAACTGTATGGAAAGGTGAGTTTTTTCCATTAACACCCATTTCATTCCTTAAAAAGCCAGGGAAGATGGATCCTCAGTCTTTCCTAAGATTCTTTGTTTTTACTAGAATAGATAGAAACCTTCCCTAGAATGAACATATGGAAATTATAGTTGTCACTTCATCCATTAAAAGTAGCATTCAGCCCTGGCCGGTTAGCTCAGTGGTAGAGTGTCGGCCTGGCGTGCAGGAGTCCCGGGTTCAATTTCCGGCCAGGGCACACAGGAGAAGCGCCCATCTGCTTCTCCACCTCTCCCCCTCTCCTTCCTCTCTGTCTCTCTCTTCCCCTCCCGCAGCCAAGGCTCCATCGGAGCAAGGTTGGCCCGGGCGCTGAGGATGACTCTGTGGCCTCTGCCTCAGGCGTTAGAATGGCCCTGGTTGCAACAGAGCAACGCCCCAGATAGGCAGAGCATCGCCCCCTGGTGGGCGTACCGGGTGGATCCCGGTCGGGCGTATGCAGGAGTCTGTCTGACTCCCTGTTTCCAACTTCAGAAAAATACAAAAAAAAAAAAAATAGCATTCAAGTGGGATATATCTTACTTTACTTTTGGTCCTTAAGAAATTAACGGACAGTATTAGATGTGAGATAGCCAAAAAAAAGCCTTGTCCTGGCCAGGATTAAAACCCAGCACACAATGGTTTTCAATGTATTTATATCCCTGGGCCACTGGTTACTGGCTCTTATTATATCTTGAAATTTTCCACACATTGCTTCCATCATTAATCACTTTACCCCTAATTGGCCTAACGTTGACTCTGAACTTTACAGGGGAGTCATGTTTGTAGTAGCTTTTGTCTAAAGCATAACAGGCGGAAAATGCCTTCGATTCATTTGCACTAAACCTTCTCTGCAGAGCGGACAGCTCAGAGTGGAGAGCTTCTATTCTTGTACCACCCCTGCCCATCAGCACACCATCTTCTGAACAGAAGTGAACAGCTGTTACTGGGCCTGCGCTCAGGGCTGCAGAACCTTCTGTAGGCAGTGAAATCCACAGCTGTAAGGTTTGGAGCAGCAGTTCTGCCCGCTCCCCTGGCCCCCGTGCTCTTGCTGCCTGTTCGGGGAGGACAGCCTTCGGCACTTCTGGGTTGTGCATATTGTCAAGTGACCTCAGGTGCAGGAGTCAAGGGTGCTGATTGGATTAGTTTGGAGTTGGAATGTAAAAAAATGGTCTCCTTTCACTAAATTATGTTTTTTTAATGTTGGTTCCTAACTGCTGTTTGGCAAATAACCTGGTTTCCCAATTATTTTTTTGTTTGTTTTTTTATTTAATGGTTCAAACCTTTAAAAAAACAGTGTGTGTGTCAGGGGTGGGGTACTTACACTGTTATACACGTGAAAGATATTTCAGTGATTTGTAATTGGAGGAGTAGCCTTCTGTCTCCAACTTCCAAAACTGACATTGAAGGAAATCACTCTGCTGAACATTCTGGAAGTAAGCTTGTAGCACTAAAGCTCAGCAATAAAAGCTAAAGTTAGTAGGAGCTTTAACCCCAAGATAATAACTGTAATCCCAGGGAATAGTAAAACACCCCCCCCCCAAAAAAAAATGGGCAAAAATTATGTCATGTATAGATGTTTGATTTAGGCTATAAAGAAGTTTGAGATACCAGGGCCTTCAGAGTTCGGATATTTTTATGCATTCTAAAAGGTTTCTTGACTGCCCCTCTTGTTGTTATTCCAAGAAAGTGTAAATTATCATCCTCTCTTGTCCTCATGGCCTTGGCAGAAGTCAGTTAGGGAGTACGGTTGCAGACCTAGTGTGTGCTCAAATGTTGACTTCAGTATTGCTTGACTATGGGCTGTTTTCAGAGCCCCCGCTCCTTTGATACAAATGTGAAACCATTTCTTTTTGGAATTCTATTCTCTCTTTTTACTTTTGGAGATCTGTTTATGTGAAGAGGCTTCCTGCTTAGGGATACATATTTACTTCTTTAGCATTTGTCTATAGCCATGGAGAGGACATGGACCATCATTTGAAGCGTCCTGTTAGCAGTGGGTGGAACACTTACTGCTCCTGTGTTCGCACAGCAGACATTGCTAATTGATCAAAGCACTCTTCAGCAACCCTGACTGTGGCCTCTGAATCTTTCTCTTTTAGAGTGTCTCCTAGTCCATAGTTCTGGGCATGAAATCTGTTTACCCTCCCTACTCTCACAGATTGTGATTTACCATATGTGCATTTGGCAGATTGAATGCCATTAATAAATTGTGACACATCATTGATCTTAATACTATCAGATTCCTCTTATATTATTTCAGTTTGCTAAGCTATTTAGCCTCTTCAGAGGTCACTTTTTTGGACACATGCTCTTTTTCAGAATTGGCTGGGACAGACAAGACAACTCCCAGAAATTCCTTTCAAAGTGATGATTCTAACCAAGCCAAGTCCTGATTCTCTTGTGAGCTCTGTATCTTTTTCTCAGGTACAGAAGTTTTTGCATATGCACTGAAGGAACACCCAAGAAATGGATGTGGCCTTCACACGGAAGACAACATAGAAGTGTGAACTCTTTGCATTTTGGCAAATTGTCTATGCCTCTTATTCTAAATGTCTAGGATTTAGGTTCTGACACCCCACATTCTTCAGTATCACCAGAGACCACAATCCAGTAGAGTCCACAATAATTATTTATGTATTAGAATTAAAAAGAGAAAACCTTTTTCTGTCTCCCATCTTTTGTCATTATTTTATGTTTTACCTTTTTTTTCTGGAATTTTAAAAATCCTTTCCCACTTCTATATGTTAAAACTTTTGCCTGATAGTGTTTATTATCTCTATTTTTCCCCCTAATATATAAGAAGAAATTTAAAATGTCCAGAATTCATACTTTTTTCAAAGTGATAACCAGGTCATTCATTGTATTTTCTATTCCTTCTTTGCTTTGGGAGGTTTTATTTTGGATATTTTTTCTTTGTTGTTGTTGTTTGTCTATTCCTTCTTTGAACATTTTTAATAAATTCTCTCTTGAAAATTTATAAAAGCTCTCCTGGTTTTTCTTATAACCATAGGTGGATGGGTTCTTTCTTCCTTAAGTATTTATAGTATCAGAAGTCTTGCTGTTTGATTCATTGTATTTATAACGGAAAAAGAGAGTATCAGTTCATTGTTGTTTCCTTTGAATGTAAAAAAGAGAGGAAGTGTGTTGCAGGTGCTCTTATGCCTAAAAGTCACTCTGCTTATGCGTAGTTGTATTTTTTATTTAACTTTAAAGCCTACATCTTCATTTTTTCATGTCAAGATGCATAAAATTGATTCATGGTTCATTTAAGTAAAGAAGCTATTTTAAACCAAATTTTCCCCATTGAGAAAAGAGAGGCTTTTGCTGTCAGCTGTGGAAACTTGATTTTTCACCAAAATGATCTGTTACTGAAGAAAACAGATTAGGATGTGCAAACTTGTATATTTTTCCCTCATATGATTAAAGAGGAGAGTAAAAAACAAGTGGATGGTCAGTAACTACTGGAGTTTCCTCCTGAGCTCTGGCAGGCCTGCCATACTTGTAAGTGTATCTCGAATGGAACAGAATGTATGAAAGCCATTTAAATAATTATTTGGTAATTTAATAAAGGAAAATGCTTCAAACCACCACATCCCTCCTACAGTTGATAAGTAATGGCACCTACTATGAAAATATTTTATAAAACACTTTTATTTGGAATTGGTATCAAATAGTGATAATAAAATAAAATGTGTGTGGTTTTCTCTTGGCTCTCCCCAGTTCTGAGAGCAGGCTGTAGACTGCCCACCCAGAAGTGTACGCATCAACTCTGCATATAGGTATGGCTTAGCAGGTCTTATATATTGGTTTTTAGCTAAGGATTGGGTCAGTATATATTTGTATTTAATATTTTGGATGGTAGTTGTACTTGGCACTCTACAGTATTATCTGTTCACTGTCATAGGTAAAGGAGATACATTTTTTTCTCTCTTAGCTTTTTTTCTTTTTCCTTTTAAGAGGGAGGGACTTTAAAGACTTGAACCATTCACGTGTACTAGAGGCACAGTGCCACCTTTGCAGGATGCACATGGCACTCTGCTGTGCAGGTAGAAATGCCCTGGCACCAGAAAATGTCAGAAGCACTACATGCCTTTACGGTTTAGCTGGCCAGTTCTCTTGTTGGCTGAGAAATTGGTTCAAAGAACAACACAAAAAATCTTTAAAAAGTGGCACAGTTCACTTGGCCTCTCTGAGCACTTCCCCAGACAGCGGTGTTCTTGGAAGGCAGCAGCCTTTGTAAGGTTGTGTCATGCCTTGTTCTGTTGCCCTCTCCACCCCCACCCCCTGGTATCTGCTCAGCTCCTGCAGCCCTGCTGCTTAGAGCACCAAGCACCGTGGGGCCGTCCAACCTGCCTTAGGAGCTTCCACTGTGAGCAGCAAGTTTCCAGGGAGTCTTGAAGGTTACAGCGCCTCAGGGGTGATCTATCTGAGCTTAACAGAAGCGGTGTAATTATCCAGAAACCCTTGATGAAGCAGCAGCCCTTAAAGGGATGCTCATGAGGTCCCAGAGCATCCAGAATTGAGAGGAACAGGCTGTACTGTTCATGCACAGTCCATCTGGTCATTGTTCACTAGATGGTGGGCACCATAACAAGATGCCATGCAGAACCCACTGAAGCTGATCTGACTTAGCCTTTTAAAATATTTATATTTTTAAATTTTATAGCTCTATTGGTGACATTGACTAGAAAATAGCAGAAAGAAAGAGACATGGCTGATTTGCATATTCTACAAGGATATCATGGAGTCGTGATAAAATCTGAATAAATACGTGGATTTTGAGAACCTTTTCTTTCTGACAGAATTCAACATTAAGTATATACTTAAGCAGTAATGACTCTGAAGCCACGCTTTGCATTCATGAACACACAGCGTAGGGTGACGCTTCAATCTCTAGTGAAGCCAAGATTTTCTGAATTATGTTACATTGGGGAATTTTTACCTTTTTTTCCTGTTTATGACAGTCATTTCATCTGGTTTTATAATGAGGTCAGGAACAGGTGAATGTAAAATAATACTAGTAAGCGGAGTGATTTCTGTGTTAATGATTAGGCTATTTTTTAAATTAAAAAGTTCTGGTATTTGAAACATGCTCTGTACTTTAAGCACACTTACCAGTAATTAATCAGGGTGAAAGACTTGAGTGCTCCCTAATTATATACAAATGATTATGGCTACCTGTCTGCATGAAGCTGAAGAAAATGGTTAAAATTGGGGGAAAACTGAGCTTCTCCTTGCTTATTTTCCTTTATTAATGCAGAAACTATAAAGAATCAGTCCTGGTCACATACAGGGGGGCACTCACCCCCTCCCATACAAAAGGCCAACTTTTCACTCTTTATAAAATACAAAACCA